>NC_053480.1:1373270-1394884 GCF_015227805.2 Hirundo rustica
GAAATGTGTGCTTTGCCTTTGGGTTTGCAGCACACGGCCCTGGGCAGGGCTGGCAGCGAGCTCTGCCCTTGCTGACAGCCACGTTGGCAACAAGGAGAGCCCCTGGCTTTCTGCTGGCTGATTTCTTCCAGCTCGTGGGATAAGGCAGGGTCAGAGCGTGAGGCCACGTCCTCTCACTTGGTGTCTTCTGATTTTCTGCATTCATGTTTTGCCTCAAAGGTCATTTTGTGAGAGCTTCAGTTTCACCTTGGCCACCCGAATGCTGAGTTTATAACGCTTGTGATGTGAACTGTGTGGGCAGTGTTCCCCTCGTGCTACACGGCCTTTGGGAGTGGAGAAGAACAGTGACTGTATCCCTGATGTGATTCCAAGAAAATCCTGAGTGATCTTTGGGTTCCTTTCTTTCTGTTTCTCTTTCAAGGGGAATATTAATGTTGCCCCTGAGTCTCCAGGAGAGGACCCCATGAACAGGGCTGCAGCAGAGGAAGTTTCATCTGGCACCGAGAGCTGCAGGAACAGTTCCCCAGAGCCCGAGGAGCCTGGTAAGGAGAGAGCCCACGTTGGTTTGGAGAGGTGTGAGACGGCTGCTCTGAGCCTGCCTGGGACAGGAAGGGAGATCAGAAGAGCTGAGTTCTTGTCTGCAGGGCTGCTGCTTCCTGGTGCCTTTAGTTCCAATCCTGCAGTGGCACAAGCTCCCCGAGCCCTGCCCTCCACGCTTCTCCAGAGGCTCTGACACTGAGTCCTCTGCTGTGGCAAGAGAGCCGGGACTAAACCTGACCTTGTGGGAGTTGTGTCACCAACCCGTGTGTCCCAGTTTGGTTTGTAACTCAGCTCACAGCACCCTTCAGCTGCAGCCATTTCAGCGAGGACTGAGGGCTCTCTGTCAGCACAGAGAAAGAACAAGGCTGGGCTTCTTTGGGGGAGCTGGGATTGTTCTGTGTTTCAAGCTCTCATGGGTGCCATTAGCACTGTGAGTGCTGAGACTTTATCGAGGTACTTCCATGCTTTACACAGTTTTGGAAACTTGGAAGGATCCCTGTTCTCTAAAGAGCAGGCTTCAAATTCCAAGGGAGAGTCTGCCTTTGAGGCCATCTTTTACAGTCTGTGATTGGAAGGACAATTGCTGCCCAAGGGAAACGTGCACAAGGGGCCAATATTGACTCAGTGTTCTCTTTTCTTCCCAGATCCCATGTGATTGATGTCTCCTGGAGGGGTGCCCTGCATGGCAGGAAGAGACAGAGGGAGAGCCTGTGACTACCAGGCAGGTAGAATCCCTCCCTCTGTCTATAGTGATATATTTAGAATCATATCATTATATTTATCTATATAATTGTTATTTATAGGTATACGATTTATTTATAGATATATAGATGTGTTTGAATACCTATATAGTTATAGATCTGTAGAAGTAAAATTACATAAATATCTATTTAGCTTTCTAATAGGTATAATTGTGTATGCATAGATATATTAGTAGATATACATAGTTACATTTATCTATGTGGGTAGCTTAATATATATATATATAGTTAATTTTTATAAAATGTTAATAGCTATGTATTATAGCTACATGGGTGTTAGTCACCATAGATTAGTATCTGTATAGGTATAGACTAGTTTTTAACCCTTTCCCTGTCTCCCTTTGTGCTGTTTCCCCCCTGTGCCCTCGCTGTCCCCCTGTCCCTGTGCTGGGTCCGAGCTGTCGCCGGGCCGGGCGGAGCAGCAGCTGCAGCCCCGGGTGTCCCTGGAGCGCTGGGAGCTGCCGCTGGCCCCAGGCGCTGTCCCCTGAGGAGCTGCTGAAGGACGGTGAGACTGAGGGGGCTGAGGAGGCGCTGACGCTGCAGGGACGGTGACCTTGAGCTGCTGGGGGGACTGAGGGCTGTGGGGGAGCAGAGGGCGATGGGGGCCCTGAGGTGACAGGGAAGTGGCACAGGGGGTGAGGGGGGTGGTGGCTCTAAGGGACGGGATGGGTCTGAAGGGACTGAGGGGGGTGGGAGGACTGTGGGGGGGCTGAAGAGACTGAAGGGGACCAGGGCTTTGCCAGGGGACGGTGGGGCTGAGGGGATGGAGGGGGCCAGCAGGGAGCACAGAGGGCTCCGGGACTGCAGCTCTGCCAGGCCTTGGAACCAATTCCAGAGCCTCCACCTTTGCCACAGCTGCCCTGAGGACCTTGAGGACAGGCGGAGACCGACAGGAGCCAGCAGGGAGCAGCTGAAGGCCGCCAGCTCCAGCAGTGAACAGGGAGCTGCTGCTGCCAGCCCAGAGCCTGGGTGAGGCCACAGGGCCGGAGAGGCAGGGTGGGGGTGAGGATGGTGTGGGCTTTGGCCCTGGGCTTTGGCCAAACATTTTCTTTCTAAGCCTCCTGGGGAAGCACTGAGATTTTCCCTGACTGAAGTGCAGGTGCTGCCAAAGGAAACATCCCGATCCTGACTCAGTGTTCCCTTTGCTTCCCAGATGTCCCATCTGCTGTCCCTGTCCAGGAGAGCTGCTCTGCACGGGAGGAAGCAAGAACGGAAAGAAAAGCTTTGAAGATGGGGCGGCTGAAATCCCTCGGCTTAGCAATGTGTTTCAAGATATATGGACTTATGAGATTTATAGCAGTGTATTTGTATTGATGCAGTGGATGGGGTTTTAGATTGGTACAGTTACCCATTCACAGATAGTTTGTTTTATGTGTCTTTTTTTTATATATATATAGTATGTAATACATATTATTTATTCTATATCTACTTTTGTATATGGATGTGGTTATGTATATCTTCTATTTAAACATATATGGAGGTGTACAGTTGTGTAATTGTATAGATTGAGTTCTTGGTAGAGGGCTGTTTAGATAGAGATAGTGATATTTTTTTATTCCTAGCTGGGCTTTAAGCCCATAGTAATATGTAATAAATTAAGCTGTTAAACACCTAACAGATCTTTGTGTATAGTGAGTTGTTGTAGAGGTTAGCAATAAATTAAGTTTTTGTTAACTGAAATTGGTATTTGTATGTTTTTACATAGCATTGTTGTAGAAATCTAATAAATTCCTTTTTTTTAACTTAAATTGAGATTGGCATAGTTCTATATTGTCAGTGTAGGTATAGCAATTTGTAATAAATGACATTTTTCACGTGAAATCAATTCTTGTGTATTTGTTGATCAGCAGTGCAGCTGTAGCAATCTGCAAGAAATTAAAATTGTCAACTGCGACGGGTGTTTTGTGATTTGTGCTATCCAGAGCAATGAGCAGATGTAAATGCTGGAGGATTTTGGCCATGGAATTCTCCATCCATGCCCAGCACATGCCCCACCTGCACTCAGGCTGGGCAAGGCAAGCGCAGATTTGGGATGGCAGCAGAGCCACACCTTGGCCAAGAACTCGCTGCAAAGGCCTGCTGAGAAAACTCTGGGACTCCACGGAGCTTAGAACTGCAACCAGAGCCACCCAGGGAGGACAAATCCAGCCCCCATGCCACAGGCAGCTCTTTGGGAAGCGCTCCAAGGGTCCCTCTGAAGGTCATCCTGGAGCCCAGAAGCCAACAGGGATCCTGAGCCAGCTCCGCTGCCTTTGGCAGCACTTGGCAAAGGAGCTGCAGCAAGGGGGAGGCAGCAGTGACTGTGACTGCTGCAGCAAGGGGATGAAGGAAGGGCCAGGGACACTGGTGCTGAGATGCTCCAGAATCCAGAGGGATGGTGGAGAACTGGGAAGCAGCAAGTTCTCAGAGCCACTCCAATGCTGGAAGCCCTTGGTGTGCAGTTCCCTGCAGGAACTGGCAGGGGAGTTGCTGCCAGGATCAGCAGGAGCAGGAGGCAGCAGGATCTGCTCCTTTTCCTGCCTCTGTGTCCAGGTCAGGCTGGGATGGCCCCTGCTCCCACAGAGCCCCTGCCCATGGAGGCTGCAGGGTAAAAGCAATCCCAGTGCAAAGAGAGGCTTTGCAGTTGGAGCCCACTGCCCTTGTGTTTGGGGCTTGAATGGCTCTCATGGCAAAGCACAGCAGGGAACCAGGGCTTTGGGAGGCAGAGCCTTCAGAGGGAAAGAGAGATCAGGCACTCACATGCCTGAAACTCCTGCAGCTCTCTGCTTTTGTAGAATGAGCAAGAAGCAAGCTGGGGAGAGGCACAAGCAGTCCTTTGAAAAAACATGGTGCCTAACAAGTGCTGTGGGAGAAGAAAAATAGGGAGCAACCTTGCCTTGTTTTCATAGCCTGCGACTTCTGCAGAGGAGACAATGGGATGTACAGGAGGGGAGGGGAGGAATAACTGTGATAACCCAGTCTGCCTTGCTGTGTACTGATACACCTTGCAGCAGTGAACATTACAGGTAATGCCAGATTCTTATTTAGCATCATGACACACTGCTGCTTCATTGCAAAACTGCCTTCAGTGGGGAGAAAATCAGCTTAATTTCTTGTCACTTTAAGTAGATGTGGTGAGAAACATTGACACTGATTAAAAGAGGTTTTCTAACCATCTGAGACAGAGAAAATAAAGCAAGGGTTCCTGGCATTGGGCCAAGAGCACACTATATTAACAGAGAACTGTTCCTTAAAAGCACCAGTCTGTTACATATTAGTTTCAATTCCCCCAGCAGATCAGTCTTCTCTCTCTGGTCCCAGTGGGTCTTCTAAATTCCTCCTTTAGGGCTCTGGTCACTGTTATGCTCACCTGGTACTGATTATCTACTCGTTCTTTGGGCCCCAAAACCAGGAAACACGATATAGAAGTTGGAAGATGGCCAAAAGAACAAAAGAGCATGCGCAAGGAGACGAGGTGAAAAGTTCAACTCAGAGGATGACTATGTGCTTCATCCCCAAAGACCCCCGATGACCACCAGAGTGATCAATAAGGAGCAGAGCGCAGCCGCAAATAGGCGTGGAACTAATTTTAATACGAAGCGGGGACAGGCGGGGTTAGAAAATGAATATGTATTAGGTGTATCGTATAACCCGAGTTTGTAGAGATAAAAAGGGAGAAACAAAGCTCCCAGGGGTGCATGTCTTTGAGGAGTTATCCCCATGCACCTCAGCGCTGAATAAATTCATACCTACTCTCAGAACCACTCTGTGAGTTACAGAGTCTTCTCTCCGCACATCAGGGCAGGAGCCTGGGAGTCAAACGCTTGGAAAAAGAGAGCTGGCAAAGCCAGCCCAAGGTGCAGGCAGGCCTTGGGCTGGAGGCAAGAGGGAGCTTGTACTGCCAGCACGGGAAGGGACTCCAGGCAGAGGAGCTGGCCGGCGGCAGGAGCAGCTCCTGCTGGCACTGCCAGGGAAGGACTGGCAGCACGCAGGAGCAGCGGGCACATTGCTGATGGACAGCTGTCAAGTTTGAGCGGGCCAACCGAGGGACAAGAGAGGCTGCTGCTTGTTGGAAAAGTACTTTATGGCATGGCCAGATCAGTCTCAGGAAGGTCAGAGTGTTACAGTCCGTGCCATTATGCAAAATGCCTTCCTGCACAGGGTCCCCATGTCCCAACAGAAGCAGCAGCAGCACTCCCTGACACAATGCATTTTATTCATTGTGAAAAGTGCATATTATATGGCTCTACGCAAGATATTTACTATATGTATTATGTTGTATTGATTGTTAATGTTGTATTAATATTTTGATAGTATGGTAAATGTAGTTTTGTAGTTAAAATGTAGTTTTTATGTACCAACCACAGGAAAACGTAAATCTTTCAGAGAAAAAAGAATTTACTACTTCCTTATCAGAAGATACCAACTTCTCCTGCCTCGCTCAGCCATGTGGACGCCATAGAGATTAAAGGAAAAAAAAAAAAAGTGATACTAACCAGAGACAATTCTTTGTTTGAATGGAATTTATGCATCATGTATGAAATGTATGAATATTCAACAGGCTATTGCTTTTAAGAGATAATCCTTTGTTAACAGGGATCCTTCTCCAGAGCTTTTTTGCTCAGGGAGGCACCCAGACATCTGTAACTTTGTTTTTATTGTCTCATATTGTCCTAACTCTAATTGTTCCATTTTTTTTACTCTAATTCTATTTTTATAACCATCTTATTTACTATTAAACTTTCAAAATTTTAAAAACAAGTGATTGGCGTTTTTCACACAGAGGGAGGAAATTCCCAGAATTCCCGCTGGGATTGGGTGGGTTTTTTTTGTACCTTCCAAGGGGGAAACTGAGTGTCCTAGGGTAACTTTATGATGCTTGTATCCCTAGTCATCTGTTCTGTTTGTGCTGTATATTGAGTTCTGTGCCTTTAAGACTGGTTCTAAGAGCAAGGAGAAGCGCGGAGTTTGTTTTGAGAAAACTGCCTGACTCCTCCACATTCTTCTGCGGACGGGGTGTTCGGCGGAGGCTTGGAGAGACTGCAGGACAGAGATTTTTTTTTTTCTTTTAGTTAGTTTCAGCTAGCTAGGGCAGAGAAATTCCCTGGACTGTTCGGTTTTTTTCCTTTTCCTTGGAAACTGTTTAAACCTGCTCTGGACTGAAAACCCAGGGGAGCACTGGGGGCTGCACCTGTGGCCCACCGGGGCCTGGACCTTTGGCATTTTCCAGCAGCGCCGGAGAGACTGGGACTGTATGAGACACTGAGAGAGAGCCGAGCTACACTCACGGCAAGGACTTTCTCAGTTTGCCATCTCACTTCAGAAGGAGAGGTTCTATTGTTTCATATTATTCATTCTTTATACTTGTATGCACTTCATTTGTTTAGTAAAATAGTTTTTTCTACTTTTCTCCAAAGAGGTTTTTTTTCTGGACCGGTTGGAGGGAGGGGGCCACATGGGTTTGCTTCCTTAGAGGGATCCTATACAGGAGTTTGCTCCCAAATTTGTCCCAAACCAGGACATACTTCTAACTGGTGCCCACTGCGGGCACGAGGGAGTGGAAAAAAACTTGTATTGATTATTATTAACTGCATTTTTTGGTTGTCTTTTGGGTGGGGATTAAACAGTCGGTGGCACATGTTGCTTCTTGAATTCCTAATGTCTCTTAGAATGGAGTCTTTTCTGCATTTCTGTTCCCTAGGCTTTTTTGAGGTCTTTCTGCATTGTTCATGCAGAAACTGATTGTGAAATGATTTAGTACAAAGGTACAAAGTCTGCCACAGGTACAAGGCTCTGTTTGAGAAATTAGTCGTCAGGGGTTGGTGGCTGTGTTTCGGTGAGGATCTGCTGCTTTGCCCATTTCTGGATCATGGGGCTATGTGTGTTATTTCGCTGATCTTAGCCAGAGAGGCTTCGAAGAACAAAACCTAGAGGTAGATCCTTGTTTGCATTAAGGCTGGTGGTTAAGAAGCTTGTGTCTCTCTCCCGGCAGTGCTTGTGGAATGGGTTTATCCCAGGAGCCCTGAAGTCATCCAGCACTACGTCCTGCCCGTGCTCTGGTCCTCCCTGGAGAACAAGGCGCTGCCTGTGCGAAGCACCAATGTCCGCACTGTGGTCACCAAGCTTGCCTCTGCCCTCTACAAGGTGATGGGCACCAAGCTGAAGAAGCGTGCTGCCAGCCAGCCTCCACATGTGCGGGAAAACCTGTCCAGCATTTTGGGCTGGTGAAGGCTTCATATTCTGCAGAAAGCTGAGAAAGTGCTGAGTTGGACACCTCCAGATTTCACTTTCTAGCTGTGCCCAAAGTGCCAAAATACTATGGAAGGGGCGTGCCTCTGGCCCCACTCTCTCCACTGCCCTTCCTAGTCGTGGCATGGGGGATCTGAAGCAACTTCTGATCGAGGACAAGGTGAAGGCCGAGCATGGCTCACCAAGAGGTGAGGGGGGAGCTGGGCCGCTCTCTGGTGGGAGGAAGGGTCTTGTGCCAGCCCAGACAACTGTGCACATTGCCAGGGAAGCAGTTCTGCCTGCCATGTGCCCCCTGCAATGAGCTGTGCTGCTGCCAGTGCCCCGTGTAGCTGTAGGGCTGCTCAGCCTGTGGGGCAGGGGAGAGGAGCAGGAGGGTGCATGTGCAGCTGACCCATTCCTGGAAAGCACAGGGCTCTGGGCTCCCTGCTGTCCCAGGGTGGCCCAGAGGCCAGGCTTTTCTGTGGTAGCTCTGTGGAAGTGGGTCAGGGGGTCCCTCTGGCCTGCCTTAAGTGACTGCCTGCAGGAACATGTTTCCCTGGGCAGCTTTTTAGGAAGTTTCCAGGAAGTCTGTCCCATGAAATATGGAGCTTCAGATGCTTTAGGGTTTGCATTGCGGCCTCTGTTATATTTTGTGTTTCCATTTTGCAGACCTGACTGGCTCCACTCTTACCAAGAAGTTTTCTCTGCGCACTTCCCATGTGTCCATATACACAAATCCCTTGCCTCCCCTCCAGAAGAGCTCTCTTTCCTCCAAGCTCAGGAAGAAGCTGCCATCTCTCTAGAAGAGTGAATGAAGAATAGGACTTATGCGTTAGGCTTTAGAGTTAGAGATGTACATATGTTCTGATATTTAGCTGTAGGTTTGAATAAATGTGTGTTGATTGTATCTTTTAAATTTTGATCATGTATTTTTAATTGTGTATAGTTTATTTTGAGGAATTGTTTTTGAATTAAATTAAAATATTTTTAAGACTCCATGCAGAGAGGGCAACGTTACCTTTCTATTATTTGTGCTGCAGTTTGCTACATGGCATTACAATGGGGGCCACCTACTGACATGGCTGGGGGACAACGGACACAAAATATCCTGTATGGTCTAAAGTTTTCTACCTAGATGCGTTTAGTCCTTGCAAATAGACTGGGCAAAGAAAGAAAGAGAAGTGTGCTCAAATCACAAAGCTTTTCTCCTTTGCAATATCACACAGATCTGGCTCAGAGGTGTCTTCAATCACAATTTCATAGGTAAGATGAGGACATGTATTTCACTGGGAAAAGATGCACTGCTTTGGAAAAGTCATCTGTATGTATATTTATCCAGCACAGGAGTCCAGCTGTGCTCTTTGCAACGTGTTTGCAGAAGGATGAATGGGGGACTTGAGGTCGATAACAGGTGACAAAGGTTCCTCAAATCTGTACCGCAGCTCGGGTGTGGTATCATTTGCTACCATGGACCAGCACTTGCCTGCATAATGTATTCCAGCAAGGCTAGAAGAAGCAATTCTTGGTTCTCCAGCTGTATGATCATTGACAATGCTGCCTTTCCAGAAATTATTCTGCCGTTTCCTTTCATAATAATTTGAAGCTTTTAAGCTTCACATTTCCATTTGATTTGCCTTAGGGAAAAACACTTCTGGGCCCAGTGCAAACTGTAAGCTTTGGACAGCAAAGGTCTCATGGTTGCCAGCTATTGATGATGTTACAGAAGAAAATGCATGCGAATATGTGATTAAGATTTCTGAAGGAAAAGCTCCCTGTCATGTGGCTGCATGTATTTGCTTAGCTAGGGGACTAGTTGTGGCCTAGTAAAGGTCCAGGCAGGGTGGCATGTTCCAGGGAAAACTAGTCCGTGAGCTTCTGGGGTTGCCATCCCCAGCAGAGTGAATGTGGCCTCTGGGGATTCCTCTGGAGGCAAAATTAGGGACCTATTCCATGCCACAATATTCTCTTATATCTTTCTAAAATATCCTAGAAAAAGGCACTGAAACTTCACATCTCCTTGCACACGCACTGTTTGAATAAGGGCATTTTTGTCCCTCCTCCAAAGTCATTGCTCTTGCACACCAGAAACAGGAACATCCACAAACAGGGAATGATGCAAGGTCCTCCTGCTGGTGCTTCAGAGTACTGGGAAGTGAAGACCTGGGTAGCTACCAATATGAACACTTAATTAGCTTCTCATGCTCCTTCAAGATAGCCTGATCTCAGGGGCTTTTTGTTTCACAGCTACCGAGGTACTGACTCTAAGGAAGAACAGTAAATGGGAAACAGCGACTGTCAGCATTGCAAGAGGGTGGGGTAAAACCTGAAGTGTCTGTGTCAAAAGGTGCATGGGAGAGAGTAATTGCCAAAGCCAAAGCTTCATTAGGATAGCAGGATCAGTTCTTTACTGCATGTTTGCAAGGAAGAATCATTAGAGTCCTTCTTTCTGTATCGCATGAAGGAAGGGATCTCTTAGAAATAACATACTAGTTAAAAACAGTTTGGGATGTAGCTCTGTAGTGGTTCACAATGAAGCAGATTGCCTGCTTTGTCACTGCCAGCCCTGGTGGCTCTGTGAGGGACTATAGTGTATAGTGTACCCCATGCCTGTTTTGCCGGCACAAAAAGCTTGAGTTTGCTTATTAGTGAGGAATAAATATGAGAGTAATAAAACGGAAAATTAAACTGATTCATTTGGGGGAGATGCTCATGCTTTCACATGTCAGCCCTGTACCTCATGCTCCCAAGGCTTGTTACTCAGCATGAAACATTTTAAAAGAAAAAACTCAGATCCCATGTTCCATCTGAATGAAATTGCTTTAGATCAGCAAGAATTCTGCTGGCAGGTACAGGACAAAATCCTTCCGACACTCACTTGCAGTTGTCCTGGATTTCTGCAGCCCTGTGTGAAAAGCTGCTGTAGACAGAGTGTTTGGAGTTGGTTTTACGGCCTTTATGAAAGATGTGTGGAACAGTATGCAGAGCTCTCGAAGCAGGAAACTCTTTGTCCAAGCCCAGGGACATCGTGCTGGCAGAAGCGGAGTGGCCCTTCTCCTAGCCCAAGAGTCTCTCGGCAGAGCCGCGCCGGGGAGAAAAGACACCGAGGAGCTGCAGCCCAACTGCTGCACCTGCTGCAACCATTCTGCAGAGCTCTGCCAGTGGGATAAAGTCGATGCCAGATGAAGCACTAAGCTTTCATGTGCCGTAGAACTACTCCGTGATAGCTCCTGTTTTTCCTGAGGGAGAACCTGGCACCATCTTGTAACGTGTGTCAAGGGGGGATTTTCCTCCAGCATTTGGGGTCTTTGTTCCAGTGGGGGGATGGTGAGGTCTGACAGTTTGATATCTAGGAGTTGCTGCCATTTTTTTCCTCCCCTTGCAGGCATTTGGTTTGTTTGCAAACCATTGTGTTTTTCCTGCTTTCGTCTATGAGTATTCATTTTCTATTACTGGAATGGGATTGTTGGAACACTTCAGAGGAGATGACTTTTTCCAGATTGTTCTGTTTGAAGTTTTCTCAAACTGTGTGAGACAGATGGCTTCACACAGGAACTTTCTCTAGGCTGCTGAGAGGAAGGCACAGAGGAAGACATACCTAGTATTTCTGAGGGAATCTCTTTGGCACCAAACCAACCTGAGTCATCAAACAGCTGACCTGACATTTCAAGACATGGGCCAAAGGGGAAACCTTTCAGTGTGTTTGGTCAAGGCCAGCTTATGCTCAAGGCAAAGGTGTATCCGTGCACTTGGTTCCTACTCTCCTCATTGTGTCCAGCATGCACAGGAGCCCACAGCTCCTGCAGAAACCATCAAAACAGTCAGTGGGAGCAACCTGTCTCCAGTCCTCACATAGAGCCGTAGTGTTCAGCACGGCAGCTCATTGTAATGGGAACTGTTCCAGTCCTCTTAGAAAGAGCTAAAGCGGTTTGGCCTTGAGATCAGCTCCTTCCCACCTCCTGATTTTCTGCCCTGGCTAAGCTGCTGCTTGTGGCCATGCTTGTTTCACAGCTGACAGCCCTGCTCTGCTGGTGTGTAGCCATTGCAGGAGGTTTTGCTAGAGACAATGAACCTTTCAGATCTTGCTAAGGAAAGTTCAGGACAGAACTTGTCAAAAGAACATTGCCTGGGCAATGCTTTTGACATTAAATCTGTTGTCTGTGCTCCTTGCCTCACACAGTAAATATTTGAGGAAGCGAGTTTGCTGCTCCAGAAAATCCTCAAAAGAGTCCGTTTTCCAGTAAGAGAACACAGATATGGGATGTGTAATCTCACTTGTGTTCATGGTGCTGAAAGATAGAAGAGCACGGCTTGTGAGCTGTGTGTCTAACCAGAGTGACCCAGCCACCAAGTACTTAGACCAGTGGGGAGAGATGGAATCAGTAGCACAAGGATCTGCATTGTGATTCTTCTACAGGCCTGAGGAAATGGCCCTCTTCCATTGGGCCAGGCTTTTTACACTACATCAAACTTCATGCTTCAGATTGTGGTGATGAACACCCCCGGCCTTGTCAGGCAACAATGTGATCTGAGAAACGCTTGTTAGGCCTCGGCCTTGCTGAACAGCCCCTGGGCTCCGCCCCTCTTGAGCTTATCAGAAACACTGAGTGCTCCCAGGAACTTGGGCTGTCGAACGAGCTCCCGGGGTTTTCTGTGAACGGCCTTGGAAACCACTTCTTCTGCCTGAATGGCATAACGTCCTTCTTCTCACACTTCCAAAGACAGAGTGCTGACCCAAAGTGCAGCCATGATGAAGCATTTTATGACAGAGGCCCACTCTCTTGTGGCCAATGAGCAGTGATCCAAAAGGAGGCCCTTAGAGCTCTCCTGGACCACAGTGGCTGCCAGCAGCAACCGCCCTCTGAGTGGGGCGTGTCAGAGCCAGCGAGCTCTAGAGTTTGCTGCACTTGCAGGATCAGCGATCAACAATGGATCCTGGGCTGACAACCCCACTCCTGGAGGCTCCAGTTTAACTACTGTTAAGCTTGAGAGCTGTTAAGCATTTAGGCCATATTCCTTTTTATTCTTGTCCTTTCTGTCCCTTTGTCAAACACACCTAGACACAAACATATGCACACACACACACGCACAAAGATAGTTCTCAGTTCATTTCCGGTTTGATTGACTGCATTTTGTTTTCTGCTTGTTTTTCCTTGTTGTCACGCAACCGACAAGTAAGTTATAGTGCGTTGTTGCCAATCAATCTTGTAGAGCTGTTGCTTAATATTCAATCTGATTTTTCCTGATAGCCTTCCTGGTGAATTTTGAAGCAGTCTCAAACACTTGTTTGTAAGAAGCCTTGGCAGCATGAGGTACAGGGTTTGCATTGGAAAGCATGAGAGTCATTCCACAGTGACAATTTTAAATGCCCATTTTATTACTCCTCTATTTATTTCACTCTAGTAAGCCAAGCCAAGATTTTCTTGGAGGCAGAATGTGTGTGGAATGCACTACAGTATTATGCCATAGCTCTGGGCTGAATGGCACCCAGGCTGGAGTAGAGATAGATTTGAGGAGCCCTTGTCACCTGCTATTGACCTCACAGTCCCCCATTCGACCTTCTGCAAATACATTGCAAAGAACACAGTTGGACTGCTGTGCTGGATAAAAACACATGCAGATGACTTTTCCAAAGCAGTGCATCTTTTCCCATGTCCTCTTCATATGAAATTGTGATTGAAGACACCTCTGAGGCAGATCTGTGTGAAATCACAATGGAGAAAAGCTCTGGCATTTATGCACACTTCTCTGTGTTTCTTTGCTCAGGCCTTTTGTGAGCACAGAACACATCGAAGTAGAAAACTTTATAGACTATACAGGATGTTTTTGGGTCCGTTGTCCCCCAGCCATGTCAGTAATTACATGTCATTGTAATGCCATGTTGCAAAGAACAGCACATATGACAAAAGAAAACAGGGCAAAAGAGGAAGAGGAGCGGTTCAGCGAGGAAAAGAAGTGGTGAGACACTTGAATGTTCAGCGAGTTCAACTCCCATAACCTCACCACACTTTCTCCACATGAGCAGGCATCTTGAATTCTCTGCTGTTGTTTTTTTTTTTTTTAATTGAGTTTATTTAAAATTATTTTAAAAATTATAAAATAAACTATATAAAAGTAAAAATATATGATCAAAATTTAAAAGACACAATCAAAACACATTTATTCAAACCTACAGCTAAATATCAGAACATATGTACATCTCTAACTCTAAAGCCTAACGCATAAGTCCTATTCTTCATTCACTCTTCTAGAGAGATGGCAGCTTCTTCCTGAGCTTGGAGGAAAGAGAGCCTTCTGGAGGGGAGGCAAGGGATTTGTGTATATGGACACATGGGAAGTGCGCAGAGAAAACTTCTTGGTAAGAGTGGAGCCAGTCAGGTCTGCAAAATGGAAACACAAAATATAACAGAGGCCGCAATGCAAACCCAAAGCATCTGAAGCTCCATATCATGGGACAGACTTCCTGGAAACTTCTAAAAAGCTGCCCAGGGAAACATGTTCCTGCAGGCAGTCACTTAAGGCAGGCCAGAGGGACCCCCTAACCCACTTCCACAGAGCTACCACAGAAAAAGCCTGGCCTCTGGGCCACCCTGGGACAGCAGGGAGCCCAGAGCCCTGTGCTTTCCAGGAATGGGTCAGCTGCACATGCACCCTCCTGCTCCTCTCCCTGCCCCACAGCTGAGCAGCCCTACAGCTACACGGGGCACTGGCAGCAGCACAGCTCATTGCAGGGGGCACATGGCAGGCAGAACTGTTCCCTGGCAATGTGCACAGTTGTCTGGGCTGGCACAAGACCCTTCCTCCCACCAGAGAGCGGCCCAGCTCCCCCCTCACCTCTTGGTGAGGCTGAGCCATGCTCGGCCTTCACCTTGTCCTCGATCAGAAGTTGCTTCAGATCCCCCATGCCACGACTAGGAAGGGCAGTGGAGAGAGTGGGGCCAGAGGCACGCCCTTCCATAGTATTTTGGCACTTTGGGCACAGCTAGAAAGTGAAATCTGGAGGTGTCCAACTCAGCACTTTCTCAGCTTTCTGCAGAATATGAAGCCTTCACCAGCCCAAAATGCTGGACAGGTTTTCCCGCACATGTGGAGGCTGGCTGGCAGCACGCTTCTTCAGCTTGGTGCCCATCACCTTGTAGAGGGCAGAGGCAAGCTTGGTGACCACAGTGCGGACATTGGTGCTTCGCACAGGCAGCGCCTTGTTCTCCAGGGAGGACCAGAGCACGGGCAGGACGTAGTGCTGGATGACTTCAGGGCTCCTGGGATAAACCCATTCCACAAGCACTGCCGGGAGAGAGACACAAGCTTCTTAACCACCAGCCTTAATGCAAACAAGGATCTACCTCTAGGTTTTGTTCTTCGAAGCCTCTCTGGCTAAGATCAGCGAAATAACACACATAGCCCCATGATCCAGAAATGGGCAAAGCAGCAGATCCTCACTGAAACACAACCACCATCCCCTCAGGACTAACTTCTCAAACAGAGCCTTGTACCTGTGGCAGACTTTGTACCTTTACTAAATCATTTCAAAACCGGTTTCTGCAAGAACAATGACTGAAATGTTCTATTGCCTTTTATTTCCATTGACAAGATGTCTAAACCCACAATGGAGATTTTGAAATGCACTGTAGAGAGGCAATTGAGAGATTTCTAATAAAAAGGATGATCCCATTTTTGTGACCTTAGATGTCAAGGGCCAAAAGACGATGCTGGCTCTTCCATTTGCTCAGTGGCACTCAGCAAAGGGCAGTATGAGACCACACTTCAAAACTCCAGCCCACCAGAGCTGGGGGCTGCTTGGCACTTGGATTAGAAACATCAGTGACTAGCTGGTGTCCTTGGCAGAGGCTTTTGTGGCTTCGAACAAGCAGCTGTTTCAAACCTCAGGGTGTCTTAGATAGTTACCCAGACCCCATTGCCGTGGCATTTGAGCATCTCCACATTTTAATGGCATTTCCCCTCCCAAAGTTAATGGCATTTTTTCTTAATGTGTGCACTGCAATAGGGGCATAGAGGGAGGAAAATGCTACCCAGGGAACTGAAATTTTACCAAAACATGAGGGGTTTCTCACATTGTCCCTACAATCTGCTCTCTGCTTCTTTTCTGAACTGAACTCTATCAAACACAGACAAAACTTTACTACCAGATCAAAACCTGAAATGCTCTGGAGAGCATTCTTATTTTTTGATCAGGCAAAATGTTATCTAGTAGGCATTTATTATTCTGTGGTGGAAGAGATTTCATTTTCTCTATGCTGTTTATCCAGCAGTAGTCATCAACAATTAAACAGCTCCTGAAAGTACCCCAAAACAATTCTGCTAAGCAGGAAAAGGGTCTCGGTACCCATTTTACAATGGGAGTTATTTGGAGTTTAAATGTAATTAAAGACATTGGTCACTATGGAACGTGAGAAGAGAAGGAGCTGTCTGTTCCTACTAAATCTCCAAGAGAACATCTGCTCTTCTAAAGCACTCCTAAATTATGCTTAATTTCTTTGTTAGAAAAAGAGATCAAAATAACTGCCAATTGAAATTCCCTCTTCCTGGAGATCAACTTTATTCAAATGCTCTTTAAGGGCTTTTATCATTCCCAATCGCTGAACATGCCCTTTTGAGATTCCAAATGAAGACACAAAGTGCATTAAAGCTTACATTTAGAGATGCTGGCATAAATAGCAGTGGATTTTGTCCCAAGTAAAGCAAGGCTATGATTAGTCTTCACTACTATATGCTGAGATTATAATTTTTCCATTCCTTGGCTATTGCTGACATAGCAAGCTCCTCTGAGGAATCAATTATCAGGTGCATTTGTAGCATTTTGGACAACCCTCCCTTTCCTGGAGGTGAGTTCTGAGATGCCCCAGGGAGAGCTCAACTCCGAGACCGAGTGCTGCCCCATCTCAGATGCTGCACACCTCTGCAGCAGCCAGGGAAAACCTGCCAAGCACACCTGCCAGGGCTATTGAGCACGAGGGACAAGCTCAGCACCTCCTGATTTGGAGGAGCTACTCTACTGTCTATTGACACACATTCCCTGTAAATACTCCCTCAGAAGAGCTCTTGGCTTATGAGGGGAGGCCATACCTGTGATACGCTCCGTGACATCCAGCAGAGCTTGGCCACTCAGCTTACTCCATCGGTGGCTGAACTCTTTCATCAGTGCTACTTTATCTACAAGAGAAAGACACCTTTCTGCTCACACTTCTGAGGTCATAGGAGAACGGACAGTGGGGAGGGAAAGGGCAGAGGCAACTCCATTATATAAAATAAAATGAAGTCTTGCTGATGTCTGAATCCTTTTCTTCTTTCCTTCCAGCCCACTTGGGAGGATCCTAAATTTCAAAAGAAAAGCTCTCCTTTCACATTTGTAGAAGCTGTGTTAAACATTTCACATCAGGGACCTCAAGAATGCAATCACACGTAAGCAGTGAAAAGGTTTGGCATCCCAGGGCAAACAGGAAGAGCCCCATACTTGGGACACAGGCAGATCATGAGTTCACAGAGCAGCCGAGGTGAAGAAAGTACAAATTCCCCTTGAAGATCTGCCTCCTCAACACTCCTTTCTTCAGGTATATTTCCCCAGTGTGGCATTTTCAGAGCTGACATAAATCTGTGGGGCAAAGGAATTTACAGCAGTCCTTGCCTCTGTAGGTATTTGCTAGAGCCACCTTGACCCATGCAAAACAACATGTGCAAAAGGCATCATTGGCAGCTGGATTTATACCTGTTTGTTTTAAAGAATTGAACTTGGTGAATCATAAGTTCCCCTTTGGAAAAAAGAAGACAAAGAAGAAGACAAAGAAGAAGGGTGGAAAATAGGCAGCTAATGCCTCTAATGCAGAGCCTTCCAGGAGGCTGCTCTGCAGAAGCTCTGATGGGCCAGTGCCCCTTCATGCCAGAAGCAAAGCTATTCATTCGGGAAGTCAAACGGGGCCCAAGCAAAGTCCAAAACCCCCTCTGCCTCTGAATTCTAGCAAAGCTGTGGTGTGGGACTTCCTCTTCACACGAGCAGCGCGGAGCCAAAGGCTACTTGGACGTTTGGGAAATGCTGATGCACACGTTCAAGCGTGTGGGGGGACTGGTGTGTAAGGACTGCACCTCCACAGCTTCTGCTGGATGTCAGCTGGAGCTTTCCACAGACAGCAACAGCTGTCAAGGCACTCAGTGTTCTCTTGTGTCAGAGAGGCAGAGACACAGTTGAGGAGAGTCCATGGCAGGGGTCAGCCTTACCTAAATGAGCAATGGATTCTTCCAGTGCTTTCACAGCTGCGGTGTGAACCCCGGGATCCTTTGAGTTTAGGTTCTTTATTATTCCTTCCACCAAACCAATGATCACTGGGTTCAGGGCATCTTCCAGGATGCCTATGATTTCTGCAAGCACATCCAACGCCTTCTGCTTGACTTTCTTATGGCTGTCAGCAATTCTCAGTACAAAATAATCAAAAATCTGTGAAAAGAACAAAAACATGAAAGCTGCATTAAAATGTCTTACTTTGAAGTGGGGATGTAGAAATGGGCACTCAGCAATGTCAAAGATGAAAGGGATCCTTTCTGTCACGGCAGCACTTGCTTGTGCAATTTTACTGTTTTCCTGTGGGCTACTCACTGGAATCGTTTTGCAACCTCATGCTGATTAAATGGTTTTCATTTCTCTTTCAGAGATTTGGTTGGGGACAGAATAGCTCCCATGGTGTTTCTCTCCACCTATAATCATCAAATTAATCCCATTTATTAATGCAAAACAGTATCATTTCTGTAGAAATAGGGAAGCAGACTTTTACATTGCCCAGTTTTCTAGACAGTTGCCTCAAATACTGAGGGCAACCATGATTTTGCCAAGACTATGGTTGGAAAGATCCTGGTTTTATTTTGTCTGTCTCAGAACCTGTGTCTGGAGAGTGCAGGGCTCTGATCACCTCTTCCAGGAGGCAGACTACTTGTCTAAGTAACAGGTAGACTTCTGAAATCTAATGTGCTGTGCAGCTCTCATTAGAGCAAGTTCATTTCCTTGATAGCCACATTACTAAGCACCATTTTCTGCAAAAAGTGGAAAAGCAGCTACTGGGGGGAGACAGAAGAGATCTGCCTTGGTCATTTTCCTCCTTTTCCAAAGAGAGGGGGGAAAAAAAAAAAAAAGTGTAAGCACTGTGTTTACCAAGAGGAATCGGGACGAGGATGGAAACGAGTAGCCCAAGTTGTGTTTGTGCAAGACAAGAGGCAGTTTACAGAAGCATCCATGAAAAAACCTGGGCTGAAACCAACCCAGCCTGACACTTCTCTTCCCCACGCAAACACATTCTCTATCTAGAAAGAAATGCCAGGCTTTCAATGACTGGATTCCCTTCACTTAACCCAACTGGGAGCAGGAGACAGCAGAAGTTACAGCAGCAGAAAATTTTGTCATTATCTGATGAACAGCATCAATAGGCACCTGCCAGACAAATACAGCTGGACTGAAGAAACTTGGCCTGAAGCCTGGACCTGAATTAAATTTGTCTGGGTAAGAGACACCAGCCTGTCCAAAACAGCCAGGAAGTCGTGCCAAGGGACACTGAAATAACTTCACTGCTACAGGCTTGGGAAAGGAGCTAAAGGAAAGGAATAATGAAGATACCATACATACTCGGACTATGTTAGCGGAGATGAGCTGGGGGCTGGTTTTGCACAGGTCTAGGAAGAGAGCCACTCCTTCCATCCGTGTCTGAAACCCCTTGGCTTCCAGGAGATGGTAAAGCTTCTGGAGCGGCTCCGTTTCTTCCACAGCTGGAGGTAACGTCACCTGGGCTTTTGCACGCTGAAGGAGGTGTCCGTCAGAGGTAGACTTCACCCTGGAAAATAAAACCAAATTACGACTTGTTGGTGATAATACCTTCAGATAATTGTGAGCAAAACATCTTGAGGAGCATTCCTCAAGACGATGTGATTTCAACCTAGAAAACCATGAGGCTCTGAAAAACAACATGGACCTCATGACAATCATTACGGCAGACAATCTGCAAGTAACGTTCTCTCCAGTGCTCACTCAGGAAAACCAAGGATGAGATGCATCTGATCGATCTTCAGAAGGTTTCCCCGGCACACAGGTCATGTTGCTTTGTGGGGAAAGAGCAACACTACTTCCAAGTTTAAATGCATCTTCGTATGGGAGGTGTTTGTCTTATAATAAGGAAACTCATCACTCTGCAGAAGTGCCTCTACAACAGGCATGACACCTGGATGAGTAGCTCAGATGCATCTGAACAGATCAACAGGGGCATATCTGAAGCATGCAGAAAATCAGTAACAGAGGTAATAAGAGAAGCCAGACATCCCAGCACTACGCTCACATTACCTTTGCTTCCCTAGAGACTAGACGCACAGCTTAACAAACCCACTGGGAACAATTCTCCTGGATCAACCTGTCTCTTCCATGAGCACAGAAAGATCCTAGCTATGCTGCGAGGCATGTGGTCCCTTCCCAGCCACCGCTGAGCATGACAGAGCTAAATAAATCCCCTCTGTCATCTGAGGAGAACAGGTACAAATAGCTCTGGCCCTGGCATGAAGAGACAGCAAGGACCAAATTCCTGCCTTAAATGCTGATTGCAGCACAGGGGGAAATTAACCAAATGTGCTGTCCCTCAAGCAAGCTATGTGAAGGACAGGAATATCAAGACAAAAAGTCCACATTGAGGCACCTGTTGACCCAAGTTGCTCAGGAATTGCCTTGCTACTTACTACTCAAACTTGATACTGTCTGAGGGTGAGAAAACCAAGGTTCAGCCAGGCCAAACCACATGCATGGGAACTGCTTCTTTGGGGAACGGCATCTCACTTCTAGACTGGGACCTCTCATCAAAACACCCATCTGAAAAAGACTCCACTCAGATGCAAAAGCAAAACCCTGGTTGAATGTACGTGCCCCAAGTCTGGCAGCAGAAGCTTGGCCCTCTCCTAGCCTCCACAACACTGCCCTTGTCACTGCTCTGAATCGTCTGAGCTGCAACCAATGGGTGTCTTTTTGCCATCCAGTTTTTCTGGAAGCCCCTCCAGAGGAGCTGTGTTCAGCCTAAGGCAAAAGTAGACATTTTGAATCATAGAGCATTTGTAGGGAAAGGAAACAATCTCTGGCCCAGGTCATTTGCTCCAGAAAGATTTTCCTCAGGAAGAGGCATGTAAAGCTTGTCATGTGCTTTGTCACATCTAACTCAAGTGCTCCGTACCGTTTACTAGAAGACAATGCGGCCTGGGGCTTCTTCGAGCCATCGTTCCTCTTCTCCGGCTTCTTGACCGATGGCTGTTCACCCTTCTGGTTTTCCGTCCCCTACAAAGACATAAAGAAACCCCATGAATTTATAAAATAGAAAATAGGAAATTCTCTGCTAAAAACACAGGTTAGAACCAGGATCACTGCTTCCAAGGCTTAGGGAGACATTTCCTAACCTACAGAAATAAACAGACCAGAGATTCAGCGATGCCAGCTCTTTGTTTTCAATAGCCCAAGGCAGGTTATGGGGGCTACCATTCTGAGCAGCAGTCTAAATTCCCAAATTCATTGGTCTTGAGCATAAAGGGGAATAATGCAAACTGGTAGGCAACGAGTGTTCTTAAAGGAAGCAGCCGAAAATAATTGGACACTTTGGGGGCTGGAAGTTGATTTGATTCACCACTCACTCTCCCTGCTCCTGCACAAAGGCATACTGCCTTCTGTAATGTAGATAAAAAGAACAAAATCCCATCCCCCCCCCATCAATCAAATAATTTTCCACTGGATGCTGCTGGATTCACCAAGCTTCTTCCAACTCCACAGAGCTTGACGGCAGGACAGTATTCCCAGAAGACAGACAGAGAGTAATTGTAGCAATTAGGATTGACTTGGACGTCTTCTGTGTATTTGGAAATCTTCTTGGTACTACTACTTCCAGGGTCTTTTGCAAAGACTCTCTTATCTTCTGAAGCACTATTCCCACTTAATTACTTTACTGGGGGCAGAGCATGGAGAGCGCAGTGGAGAGTTACGCTTAAAGGTAAACCCATTTTCTCCTCTTCCCCTTTCCTGTTGGTGACCAATGTTCAAATATTCAAAACATCACTTTTCCCCTAATAATATCAGCTGCTTTGTGGTGTGCA
>NC_053480.1:1394897-1590086 GCF_015227805.2 Hirundo rustica
GAATATGGTGGGCAAAGAACTGATTGAACCTAGTTGGAGGAAAGAATGACCACAGAACAAGATCTCACTGCTACAGAAAAAGGTTTTTGCCCAGGAACTGGCCACTACCATAGCACCTGCCAGGTGCTGTGTGCCAGGCTCACAGGTGTTCACAGAAGACCATATGGATGGAGAGGAACATCAAGTACCCATCCAAGAACATCAAGTAACTCATGAGAAGCTCTGGGGGTTTCTTGTCCAAGACAATTTGCACAATTCTTGCAACTGCTGAAAGAGACTTTTGCTGTCGATCCCTCTGAAAAGACAACTGCATAACTTGACCTCATCAGCACAAACCCACCTGTGCTCCCCTGAATGGTTAAGGAGAACTGGGTGCACTGCCCTTTGTGGCACCCTACAAGACTGTCTGGCTTTCTTCTCTCTGGCCTCGTCCTTGCTAGGAAAGCCAAAATCCAGTCTTTTCTCCCCTGAATGCTCCCCAGTGATGCAGGCACTGCCAGCAGCAGGGAGCAGCTCTATGGCACAGGGGTGATGGGCTGCCCCAGCAGAGCCAGGACACCCACCGAGGCACGCTGCAGTGGAGAGCAATAAAGGCACTTGCAAGCCGCAGCTTGTCCTGCCCTTAACCATTTGGACAGCCACTGTATGGTTTGAATCAAAGGCTTCCTTTGTGCTCCCAAAGAAGCCAAAGAGCAACTGCGCGGAGGAGAGCGTTTACAGGCAGGTCTTAAGCAACACGGCGCCTATCTTGTGCCAGCATCGCTCACAGAAAGGACAGCCCCCCCTGAGCTGCCCAGGGGCACTTGAGCCGAGCTTCTGCAGCCAGAATGGGACTTGGCCTCCACATGCCACGGCTCTGGGGACAGACACGTCTGGCTTTCTTCTGCAGCGACGGAGGACAGAGCCAACCTGACGGCCTGCCCAAATCCACAGCACTAGGGTGCAGTCTTGGCTGCTCTTCAGGGTGGCCTGAGGTGCATCAAAGTGTAAAATCCTGCTGCTGGGACAAACCTCATTTCACAGCATGAGAGGAAAAGTTACAAAGCCTTGTATCTTGGGCATTAGCACCAAGGTCTGAGCACACTGCTGTCTTACAGGACAGAAGTCACCTGGGAACTGAATACAGGTCAGCCAGGGGCTGAAATACAGAGAGACTTGTAATCCTCACCAACTTAAATCCCCGCCCTTTCCTGCACCGGGTCCCAGCACAGACAGCAACCCTTTGTCTCTGCTTTCCCCCAGCATGCAACATCTTGTTTTCCAAAGAGGGAAAGTTCATGCCCTGAAATCAAATGTGTCACATCACCTTCCAGACAGGAATCTGCTCATATCAGCTTTCTTCATTCATCATCCTGCACAATACGACCATCAATCCAAACAAACCTCACCGAGGTGCAGACCACCTGACAGTGGTGGATCCAACCCATGCATGCTCAGGGGCCCTGTGCACACTCCAGTTCACAGATACCAAAATCCCTGCCTGCTCCATTCAAGTCAGAGCCTAATCTGACCAGGAGAAGACAGACCACTGGTATCTCACTGGCAAGCACCATCTCACAGGAGGAGTCATCAGTTAAAACCAGCCATGCCTCCTCTCCTGACACACAACCTGTGCACACCCCCTGTGCAGGGAGAGTGGATTTCACGAGGGCTGCTCACTGTTCCGTCCTGAATGCTGCAGCTGGACCCAGACACTTTTCATTCTGCTCTCAGGGGCACCTGAACACCTCAGCATTCATCTGTTCACTGCCAGCAGAAATGTTTTAATTAAAACATGGGCCTTGCCTGGATGGCACTTACATTTTTTAGGGATTAGAATGCATTTTCAAAAGAGGCCCTTGCAGAACAATTTCAGAAGATCAAAATCAGAGAATAGAGGATGGATTTTTGAAAGCTGATCAAATAAAATGAGCAGCCCCAGGCAGTAACAGTCTGCAAAGCAAAGAGTATCAAAATAGCACCCACCCATCAACTTTCCCAAACTGCTAAGACAAGCAAGCTTGGGAAAGGTCAGAGCTGGGCAGGCACACCAAAAGTCCTCATCCCTGGCACACAGACCAGGCTTTCAGAAATTTACAAACCACTCTGAAGTCCCCCTTTGCCTCTCCCTTTGCTGATCACACAGCTTGTATTAGTTACCTCTTAAAGCAGAGGTAAGCAGTCTGTTCTGTGACCAGACAGAGACTGCTTCCCTGAAAAAGACAAGGCTTAAGTTAAGACTGGAAGTACTGTACAGGTCAGCCTTTTAAGCTCAGGAGAAACATATCTGTATGAAGTTTAGAAAAGAGCTGGCAGGAGTGAGAAACTGAGCCAAAGGAGCAGTCAATGAAAAGCACATGCACTGCAGACCTGGCTGCCAACACAAATTGATGCTTTGAAACAAAGACCACTTGTGTTTTGGCTTGAAGATCTTCCACAGCTACTCAGCAAGAGCTGCACAGATTAAAAGGAGACACAGGTAAACACAGAACAGTGCTTACTGCCAAGTATTTCCCCGGGCCAAAGGAATGACCAGAAATTGAGTCCTTGCCTTGACTAGGTAGCATGGGTTCATCCTCACTGTGCTGCAACGTGCCAAAGAAGGCACAGAAAACACTGGACAAACCTATCCGACCTCTATTCAAGCAGCATCTGGATCCAGAGCCTGGACCTGGGAGCTGCAGCTGCTTAAAACACTGAATATGCCTCCAACCTCAAGAGCCCACAGGAGCTACAACCAGCCTTCATCCATTTCCAGAAGAGACCCCAAACAACTGTTCTCTCAGTTCTTCACTCCCTGAGACTACAGACACCTGTGTGCCTCCTGCAAAGCAAGATGCTGGTCTAGTTCCCAAACCAACTTACATCCATATCAAGAAATGCCTTGGAAGCCTCTTTTCCTTCCTACTGCCTGCACAGTGATATATTCAGAAGGCACAGGAAAAGTGAAACAGGAGATGGTCTTCTCCACAAAGATGATCCTTCCCTCAGTCTGGTCCGTTTTTAGGCACACAAGCTGTCCACTCTACACCTAACAGCAAAATGAACAGTTCCCATTGCAATGCAAAGGTGCATTTGCTCGTCCTGTGTGACTTCAGAGGTGACCTGACCCTGCTCCTTCCTGTAACACCCAAGAGTGCAGGAAAGCAGCCACTGTGATCAGCAAGGAAAAGGAGAGAGCTGCCAGCTCACCAACACAGCACAGCAGATCCTGACAGGGTCTGGCAGCATGAAGGAGGTGGAAGTGCAGGACTCTGAACAGGCCACATCCTCTAGAATCAAAAATCTGTGTGCTTGCTTTCATGTGCTGTGGTTCAGTGGTGTCAGCATTAGGAAGCAAGCAAAAATGTTTCTAGAAGACCCCAGGGCCCCTCACCTTAGTAGCAACTCCCACTGAACAACCTCTCTAAAAATCAGAGCCCATTTCTGGACCGCTGAAAGCTCACACGGACATCAGGAGCAAGATGTAAGCCATGTGCAGAGCCTCCAATCCACGACAAAGCCCAGGGAATGGCCACGGCTCTGTAAGCAGCCACATGAAAACCTGAGAGCCTGCAGCATCCCCGCCCCTTCCTCATCAGGTCTCAGAGAACAAATCTCTCCCAGAGAACAAATCCTGCCATGTCCACCAGTGTGATTGCTTTTTTCAGGCAGCACACAAGGGATGCTACAGGCACAGCACAGCTCGTTAACCCCTCTGTACAATACATCTGCTCTTCCAACAGACTAAAAGCATTTATAAATAGCTCTGGGATGCCACCTCCCAGTATCTTCCCAGCAAGGAGCAAGAGAGAGAATCAGGCCACCTACCTTGGCACCTCTGCCATGCTGAAACACACCAAGCCCAGGAAACAACATGTTACCAGCTGTCAAATTATCATTTCTCCATCTCTCTTCCTCCTCTTCTCACAGACACAGTCGATTTCTTATAAAGGCAGAAGACGCTGCAGTTGCCCTTCTCCCACCTCAGACATTACCAGCCTTCTCCAGCAGGTACTGCCATGCCAAAGGTGGGGCTGCCCCTTTCCCTTACACAGCAAAATCCACTGTGCTGGTTCACAGCTTTTGTAAACCCCACAAAACTCAAAGCTAACACCCTGTGCAACTTAAACCTCATCAAGAAGAACACTCCTGAGCATCTGCCAAACATCCCGCTGGTCTCGCTGCCCTCCAGGCCTCCAAAGAGCTGCCTGTCCCAGCCCATGAGACCGACACTTCACGTTAGGAGAACCAGAACTGTTCCTTAGGGTCTGGACAAACAATTGCATGTCCTCCAATCTCAGGGGAATTTCCCTGCAAACACCACAGCGGCAACTGCCTTCACAAAGAGCACGTTTATACCCATGTCTGTCCACTTCTAAATAAGCATTTGTTCCAAGTTCCCAAATATTGAAAGCAGTGGAAACACCCACTGCTAATGTGAAATATTTTGCATTCCAGGCCTGAGAGGTATGCTTGAAAATGTTCAGAGAGGAAGGAGTGTTTATTCACTGGGAGGAGGTGTACTAGGTCCTGCTATTTACTTTAGTCCACTTGTGCTTGCTGGAATACAGGTTTGATCTCTGCAGCTTAAATAGCAGATGAATTGAAATGAAGGCAAGAAAAATATTAGTGTAAAGATCCTCTAGTGAATACCTGTAACCAGGCTTCACAGCCTCCAGATCTTTTTAAAGTGCCTTATCACTTACAGCCAAACTGGCCCTTCTGTTCTTGTCCATTGCCTCAAGGCGAGGCTCATCTCTTCCTATCCCTTTCCTACCTTCTTCCCTCCATTCCCTTTGGGCTCCATGGCCTCTAGAGGAAGTGCAGCCTGCCTTCCCAGGGCCCACGTGCCTATCTGCTCGGATGCAGTGTGGACCAGCCTTTGGCCATACAAGGTGAGACCTACCATCTGAGCAATTAGCAGTTGTGAGCTGCCATCCCTTCACCTCCCTTGAACAAGAGGGATTCAGCAGCCTGGGAGGAAATGCACGTTCCCATCAGCAGGAATATTCATCACCCAGTATCAGACTAAACACAGGTGCTTGCTGCAGTTTTAACATCTGCCCATCTGCCTTTAGAAGATGGGCTCATTCCAGGTCAATTAAGAGCTCAGAACACATCTTCAATGGATCTTTAATGACAGCCCCCTGACAAGTGCCAGTTCCCAGTGGTTCTGGAACAAACAGTGGTGCAGACAAAGTGCCTATGGAGCTGCCATGCCTTTGAAGCTCCTGCCACTCAGAGGTTCCAGCCTGCCCAGAGCACTGTCTGAACACAGCCAAGTCCCAAGGGGGATCAGATTGTTATAAATGAAAAAACACTCCAATTTATTAATTGAAGGAAATTTATTAAAAAAAGGTCCAAATAGAATTTTAGAGAGCAACGACAAAAAACCACTATCAAAAAAGAAAAAAAGGTCAGTGCCGAGCCCGGGTGTCGGCGCTGGGTGAGACACAGGTTTGCCTGCTGCAGCAGAGGGTCCCCTGTGCTCCACGCCGACTGTCCTGTCTGAGCGATTTTTATACCTTTTTTTTCACCCGAGGCTGAGTCCCTTTTCTTCTGTTTCGGACTACATGTATTCATGAGGAGTTCTTTCTCTGTGGCAAGTTGAACAAAACATGTCCGGAGAGTGATGAGCACCCGTGATCATGTTCCAGAATCCGGCATTGAGATGTATCTCTCTGATGGCCCTGGTTAACTCAATCTCCAGATATTTATCACATATTCATCGCCCGGGCATTCCTCGGATCACCTTGATGGGCAATCCATCTCCAAGCTGGCCACACTTATTTTATTGTAAATGAAGTGCTCCCTCCTTTGTCCAGCTGGTTTTGACATTATGTTACAGTCTCTGGCTTGTGAGTTTTAAAGCTTATAAGAGTATATTTTAACAGTACATAAAAAATATTGTCCTAGGGTAACTTTATGATGCTTGTATCCCCAATCGTCTGTTCTGTTTGTGCTGTATATTGAGTCCTGTGCCTTTAAGACTGGTTCTAAGAGCAAGGAGAAGTGCAGAGTTTGTTTTGAGAAAACTGCCTGACTCCTCCACATTCTTCTGCGGACAGGGTGTTCGGCGGAGGCTTGGAGAGACTGCAGGACAGAGATTTTTTTTTGTTTTGTTTTTTTGCTTTTAGTTAGTTTCAGCTAGCTAGGGCAGAGAAGTTCCCTGGACTGTTTTTCTTCTTTTTTCTTGGAACTGTTTAAACCTCCTCTGGACTGAAAACCCAGGGGAGCACTGGGGGCTGCACCTGTGGCCCACCGGGGCCTGGACCTCGGCATTTTCCAGCAGTGCCGGAGGGACTGGGACTGAGGAGAGACAGAGAGAGAGAGCCGAACTACACCCACGACAAGGACTTTCTCAATTTGCCATCTCACTTCAGAAGGAGAGGTTTTATTGTTTCATATTATTCATTCTTTATACTTGTATGCACTTCATTTGTTTAGTAAAATAGTTTTTTCTACTTTTCTCCAAAGAGGTTTTTTTTTTTAACCGGACCAGTTGGAGGGAGGGGCCACTTGGGCTTGCTTCCTTAGAGGGATCCTCTACAGGGGTTTTCCCCCAAATTTGTCCCAAACCAGGACAAATATATATGACAATTTTATTTGCACGAATTATCATATACACATATAACAAGATCATTCCTGTTTTCAGAAATTTTCTTCTTTAAGAAAAGGCTTGCTAGGAAGCATGAGAAAAGCACTGTCATACAAAAACACACAGCTCAACACAGGACATGGAGGCATTTCCAGAACAAAATAGACCTTTTGGGGTTTGGGTTTTTTTGGCTTTAAAGGAAAGTTGACCCAGCAAATATTTCCTCTGCTAGCATTTCAACCACATGTCCCAGCAGAAGTCAGCACACATCTGACATGCTGCAGTGCCACTGCCAGAAAGATCACAGCTTTGCTGAACAATGGAAGCAGAAGAAGAGGGACCAGCAGTCCAGGCACCGAGCACTTCTGGAACACATACATGGCAAAGGACCTGCATGAGCCACAGATACTCCGCACCTCCCAGGTCTTTCTCCAGTGCTCTTTCCAAACAGCATCCACTGGCAAAGAGAGGCAATGCCCTGAAGCCCACAAAACTTACCACCAGCCCGTAAAACTTAGACATCAAACTGCATGTTCTGGCTACACTGATGGCACCTGAGACTTTTTACAGCGTCTGCAAGCCGGACAGCTGCATGCTGCCCCCAGTGCTGTAGGATGTGGTCCTGCTCAGCAAGAGAAACCGGGGGAGTGTACGTGACTGGAGCAGCACAGAAACTCCAGCAACTGCAGAGTGGCAGGAAAAGCAGCACACAGCCCCCAACGGGCAGATTTGCACATCCCAGCTGCCAGTGGTGGCCTGCTGGCACCAAGGTGAATGCTGTGCCAGCTCCAAAGGGCCCTGTAACTTCAAACCAGTGCCCAAGCTAAGCAGCCAGAAACAGCCTTCCCAGAAGGCTGCCAAGGCGGCTGGCAATCACGGTGCTAATCGGCTAAGTAAGTGCTGCCTTTCGTGCTTATCAGCTGTAAATTGGACAATACTTGCCGCCTGGCAGCAGGGCTCAGCCACGGCTCCAGATATGGAAGGGCAGCAGTGCTGTAGATATCTTTACCTCAGAGGCAATATTCCACCCAGGTGCTAAGCTAAGATTGCTCCGGGTTTTACAGCAGAAACTGCAAAGCGAGTTCTGCAACTGTGCATGGTGAGACAGAAGGGACTGCAAGCAGCTACTGGCAGGGTTCCTAAGTGAAGAAACAAGGTGATGCAACATGGGGCAGCCACGGGACCCTTTGAAGCCAGGCTGGAAGATGGCTCTGCTGCCTCCGCTGAGGCATAGCAACCTAGTTCGGGAACAACACGGCAGCCACAGCCAGGCTGCTCGGGCCACCAGCTCACAGACACCAATGTGGTGGACGGCAAATGGCGTTTATTAACTGGTTACATGGAGTTATAAAACCTCTGTTTGCTACATCACATCCGTCTGCTTACGTTACAAACTACGTGTTGCTTACCTTATCAGGGACACTAAACAACTAAGTGTTGAGAGAGGGGTTCTGTCTGCCCGTACAACGCGATACCTTCCGATCGCCTGTCCCTAAGCTCCCACATCTCCCCTCCCCTCTCATGATTAAGTAAAAAACCTATAAAAGTATAAATGTTATAACAAATGCAAAAGCTGTTAAAGTTAGTATAATAGGATACAAAGTGATATAACATGTTAGTAATAAGTGCACGTCATGGTAATTGCAGGCGTTCGACAAATAGGATGTCAACTTTCTCTAAATGTCTTCTAACAAACGACACTAACTTGTTCAAAATGCAAGGCCCAAAAATCAATACCAAGAGTATCATGGTGAGAGGGCCTATTAGGGTGGAAACAAGGGTGGCTAGCCATGGGGACTGATTGAACCATGACGCGAACCATCCTCGTTGGGCCTCTCTCTCTCTCTTTCTCTGGGCCAGTCTTTCTCTCAGCTCGACCGTGGAGTCTCGCACGACTCCGGTATGGTCTGCATAAAAACAGCATTCTTCTCTCAAGGCAGCACACGGGCCTCCTTGCTGCAGGAGCAAGAGGTCCGGTCCTCGCCTGTTCTGCAGGACGACTTCTGAAAGTGAGGAGATCGATTCTTCCAGAGAGGAGATGGATTTTTCAGTTCTTAACAAGTCCTCGTCAATTGTCATTTGCAGCTGAGAAAGTCCTTGGTGTTGGGTCACGAGAGCTGAAACACCTGTGGCTGCACCAGCAGCTCCTAGGCCAAGGAGCATTGCAATGGTTATACCTGTCATTACTTCTCTTTTGTGGAGCTGGATGGTTTCTTCTAAAAAGTGATACATTTTCTCTTCTTGGTGATACAGGACTCTAGGAACAATTAGAACTTGGACACAAAAGTCAGCAAGGTTATTGAATACCAAGGTACACACAGGGGGTTATTCCAGATTGTTGGCAAACCCACATTCCTGGTACGAATGGGGCTGCCCACTTATCAGTCTTTTGGCTAGGTTGGATGAACTCAGCACAAATGTTTCCCATCTGCTTTGCTAAGGTTATGTTGCCAAAGCATTTGCCTTGGCCTGTGACTTGACTCAGGGTAATTTCTCTCTGGGGGGTGTCCCACTTACAGTTGTGTGGATTATCTGCTGCAGAATATTCGAAAGGAACATCAAGGGTGACACCCTCATAAAAAGGAGGTTCTGCATTATAACATAACCAGCATGATTTTGTAAAGTTTGGATTGGATTGGTTCAACGACAAAAAGGTAGCATTTAACACACTAAGAAATGGATTGTAAGGATCTGACTTAGGTTTTTGGTAGATAGCTAAAGGACTGGATGAGGAGGAGGTGCCAAGTGTGGCCTCTCTCTGTGTCTGCATGCTGTGAGAATCTGATAGGGTCTAATTGATCGGGGTACTGAAGGTGGGAGTCTGATAATTTGCACGTTTGCCCAATTTAAATGCCTGGCTGCATTTAAAGCATGCCATTTTTATCTTCTTCCAGTCTGTGAGAGGAGTTTGTTCTTTTTCTGACTTCCCCTCAACCCAAGTAGAAACATTGCTATTACTAATTTTATATACTGTTGCTTCCTCTTCATCAGAGCCGGAGCCAGAGTCCCAGTCATCTGAGCTAGAGTCCGATTCAGAGCCAGAAGTCGACGGAGCTGCTTCTGGGCTCTGGAGCCTTTTGGTCGGGCTCCGACCCTCCCGCTTTCCCTCAGGGCTGGGCTGTCCCTTCCCTCTTAGCCCCCGCCCCTTTCTCTCAGGGCTGGGCCACTCCTTCCCCCTGGGCCCCCGCCCCTTTCTCTCGGGGCTGAGCTGCCCCTTTCTTCCCCCTTTTAAACTGTGTTCCTTAAAAGAATGTGCTTTTTGGCAAGCGTTCTGACTAGCTTTAATTCCCCCCTTCTTCTGCTCGCGTGTGCCCGCGTTATCAAGGAAACTGTCTTTGTTTCTGTTAACAACAGGCACACTATGTAAAAGACCTTCTTTGTTTGCTGCTTCTTGGTTATCTGCCAAACATTCCAATCTAGCTACATTCTTGTTCTCTCCCAGTGATTCAATGCAATCCCTTGCCGTATAGGGTGGTCCCTCAGCCCCTTCTACCAGCGATACCACGGCAGCATTCCTGGCTTCCTCAGTTAAAATATCCCCAAACAATTTTGCTTGTGTTTTTCTTTCAGCAGGTAATTCTGGGCTTGAAGCCTTTGGAGGGAGATTTTGCTCCTCCAAGTTTCCGCAGTCGGCAGAACCAACCTTATCAGCAGTCTGAACACAGTCACCGACCGTCAGATCGCATTTTTCTACGCTCTGATAATCCCCTTTAAAAGTTTCCTCTGAAAAAGTTTCTTCTAAAACAGTTTGCGTCGCAGCTCCTACACTGAGCTGCGATGTAAATTTTAGACAATTTTGTGCGGCTTTTCAGGTCTCTTGCTCCTGCAAAGCCCTTTGTAAAGCTTGCACAACCCTCCCCCATGACTTAAGATACTTTCCCGACCCAGAAGACATGGTTTCTTCAGCTAGAGGTTTTGTACATTGATCCCAAATATCTGGGTGGAGAATATCCACCGGATGATCAATGATACTAAGTTGCAAAAGCCTCATCACTGCGAGGGTAAAATCTTTTGCTTTACAATCAATTCCCCACTGTTTATGAATCTGAGATACGACCTTCACGAGAGCTTCCATCCTCCCGCGGGTCCTGGGGCATCCCCCTCGCCGAGCTGGCCCCGCCGCTCGGCCGTCGTTCACCCGTCCAGGCGACTCCTGATCTCCCGGGCGACTCCCGGGGCTTCAGCACCACTTGCTGCCTCCACTGAGGCATAGCAACCTGGTTCCAGGAACAACAGGGCAGCCACACCCAGGCTGCTCAGGCCACCAGCTCACAGACACCAATGTGGTGGATGGCAAATGGCATTTATTAACTGATTACATGGAGTTATAAAACCTCTGTTTGCTACATCACATCCGTCTGCTTACATTACAAACTACGTGTTGCTTACCTTATCAGGGACACTAAACAACTAAGTGTTGAGAGAGGGGTTCTGTCTGCCCGTACAACGCGATATCTTCCCATCGCCTGTCCCTAATCTCCCACACGGCTCACAGCCCCTGTGGCTCTCATGCACAGCCAACACCTTGGGCTCCTCAGGTAAGGAAAATGGGGCTAGGTGAGTGGGGAGAAACACCACAGAGCACGGCGAGACTAGGAGAGTTTAGCCCTTGCAGTTGGACACCGTGAAAAGCAGCAGCCAGGAAAATCAAGGGGCCGCAGAGCTCGGGACAGGCAGGGAGGGTGGCACGGGGGGCGGGGCAGAGGGCTCATCCAGATGCGCTCAGCAAAGGACAAAAACCCCTCAGCGGCCCCGAGACCAAGGGACAAAAACCCCTCAGCGGCCCCGAGGTCAATCCCCACGGGTGGGAGCTCACCGCGTGCCCACTGTTTCTCCTCTGGGCTCTGATCCAACCAGAATTCATGGGAAAAGCCGCCCACTGCTCCGCGCATCCTTCCCTAAGGGAAGTCAACCCTGCCCACGGGGCCGGAGGGGCGCGGGTCGTAGCCGAGCCCCGCTCAGGGATCCCTCTCCTCAGAGCGCTGCTCCGGGGCGCTGCTCGCCGTCTCCAGACACCGAATGTCTGGCGTATTTGCATTCCTGCGGATTTCAGCGCGACGCTCCCCGCTCAGAGCGGGCGGGCGGGCAGGGCGAGCCGGCGCACGCCGGGCAAGGAGAGCCGGGCGAGGCGGATCCCTCGGCACGGCGGGGCCGCGCGGGGCGGGGGCGCGGCCGCCGGGGGGAACAGATGGGGCCTGACGCAGCCCCCGCTCCGAGCCCGGCGGGACCGGCGAGCCCCATCGCCCCCGAACTCACGGGGAGCGCGGACCGCCGGGGGCTCGGCCCCGGACACGGCCGCAGCGCCTTCTTCCCCGGGGCCGGCCCCAGACCCCCGCCCGCCGGCCCCAGCGCGGCCCCGCCGCGTACTCGAGGGGAGGAGCGAAGCTCCGCCGCCCCCGCCCCGCCGGGACCCGCACTCCCCGGGTGGGGGAGGCTGTCCCGGCCCACACTCACCCAGCACCAGCAGTGCCCGCGCCGCCGCCATCCCCTGCACCGGTCAGCGCGCCCGCCGGACCCCAGCCATGCCGCCTCCCCGCCCGCCGCCACCTCCGGGAGGGGTTCCCGAGGAGGGGCGGCCACCGGAAACCGGGCAGGGTCAGGAGGAGCGGGGTCCCCCGGGCAGCGCCTGCCGCAGTGTTGCGGTCTTGGGGCTCGCTGGCGCCGTCCCCGCAGAGCCCCGCCGGCACGGGGGGCGGGCAGGGTCTGGCCAGGCTCCTGCGGGATTCCCCCCTGCTCCTGCCAGCGCCTCCCGGTGCCCCGATCCGCGAGGAGGCGGCGGAGCCCCCCGCCCCGCCCCGGGCTGTTTGTTAAACTGATGGCAGGAGCTCCCGACCTGAACCGCTCTGAGACACCCTGTGGAGGCAGCGAGCAGCCAGGAGCTTCGCACCCCACTACGGGCCGGACACGCCGTCCCAAGGCACAGCACGCTGCCTCTCCTCGCTGCTCCTCTGCGGTACCCGAGCTGAGGCGCAGCAGCGAGAGCCGGTCTGGCCATCTGCATGGCCCAGACTGGAACCTCTCTGCCCGACCCAATGCCTCGGGTGGAACCTGCTGCAGCCCTGCACCGCTGGCTCTGGCAGTCGTCGCTCTGAACACCAGCTTTCCAGCCGGTTTGTTGAGCTTCCAGAATACTGGTTTTGGTACTCTGGTATCCACAGCTAACAGAGCTGCTTTTTTTTCACTTGTTGTTGACCTCGTATATGTTCTGAAGGCTTGTTAATTTGGCCACTTTTGGTATGCAGACAAATTAAAAAAAGCAAGCCTTTAACTATAATACTACTATTTTGCACAAAGAGAAGAAATTGAGAAGAGTTCCTGGGTTTTCCATAGTCAAAACCTACAGTGGTTAAGTAACAATTGTACCCTTATACTCATTATACCCTTATACACATCTTGCTCCTGATGAAATAAAAACATTCTTTATTATCTTCTTTGCAGTGTCTGTTTTCATAGACACAGGGGAAACTGAAAAACTTGATCAAAACAATGGACATAACCAAGAACAGAGCCATGATAATTATCAGAAGGCTAATTAGGAGCAACAATTAATAAAAGGCTTGCCCTGTGACACGTCTCTGCACCCATTTCAGCTCCGGCGCTAAGCTATAGAGTGAGTGGAGCTGTTAGAGAAACATCAGAAATTATCAGCCTTGAAAGTTCTGCTCTTGCACTGACCTAATGTAAGCAGGGTCCTCTTCAGCAGTGCCCCGAATTTTTGTTCCCTACGTCTCATCCATGCTTAAAAGGACTTTCTGCACCGTCACCTGCTTTATTAATTTCTGTCCTCACAGACCTGGGGGGCTGAAAGCAGGATCCTTACCGAGGCCTGAGTAGCAACCTGAGAAACAAACATTGGCTCCAAGGGATCCGCGGTGAGTCCTAAAAAGGAGAGGCACAGCAATCCAGCTGAAGTAACAGCAGCCAAGAGCAACTCCAGACATGCCTGTTCTGACTCCTGCATGGAATTACAGAGACTGAAACTTCCTCAGTTTCTACACAGAGCTACAAGGGTTTAACTGAGACCAGCAGGCAGTCGTCCAACTCTGTGTATTTTTGAGCAGATGCCATCATTTTAAATCTTACAGATAACCTCAGTGCCAGAGAGGACAGGGGCAGTGTATTTTGTTCAACCAAGATTACTCCTGCAGAGTACATCTCCCTACAAGCCTCTGCCTGTCAAGAGAGAGGACTCAAGGAGCTGCATTCAGTAGATGCCGTATCTAAAAATCCATGTGCCTTGCAGCGTATAATCACCACTGCCTGTCTAGTTTGACCTTGGATTTTGCTAAGTGCAGGCATACGACAGCATTTTTCTGTTTGGTAGCTATCCTCGATGTCCTCTTCCTCAAATAAATAATAAACAAAATCTTAACATGGCAAACCGATCCTGTTAACCGTGACTTCAAACAGCCTGAAAAGGCCTGGAGAATTTGAAAAGTAACGCAAAAGGAATGACAGAGTAAGAGAAGGAGAAGGGCAAGGGATGGAGGGACAATGGGCAATGCGTGAAGGATGACTGCAGTCTCCCATCCCCAGGCCCTAGCACCTCCTTTACCCACGCATGCACATTTCAGAGCAATGCCAGCCTAAAGACAGAACCAAGTGGAACAGTCCCGCCACTGAGCTCCAGAGCAGCCCTCAGGCTCAGAGCCTCTCCCAAAATGCATCACGCTCTCAGCACAAGCGTCTCTTGTGTTCGCACTTTTGATGACAAGTCGTGGCATCGTGCTTCAGCTGCTGCATTTGGGGAAAGCTTCTCTAGAGCTCGTGTTGCTGCCAGCAGCGAGACAGGTTGGACCAGTACCACTTCCACGGCAGGCTGGGAAGGGAAGAACCTGATTTCCAAATCGGTCTTGTGGCACACAGCCCTCAGCACGCAGCAGGAATTCACACACGAGCTACAGTAACACCAGAAACCGCTCCTTATGCTTTCCTTCCTCGCTTTCTCCTCCTTTCAGCCTCCCATTTGCATCTCCAGCAGATATGAACCTCTCTCATTTTTAACAGTTTAACAACCTTTGGGATAATTGAATCGATAGGATAAGAAGGAATTAAACAAATCCAGTTGGTCATCTGTTAAGCAATCAACTTCACATCTTCTGTGATTTTTGTATGCATTCCTCCCCTTTTCCAAAGGTTTTTGTGAGCCTAGCAATGGGGTCAAAGCTAAAGACAAGGACCAGCTACCAAAAAAAATCACAATTGTCTGGTTGCAGAGTTTCAAATTCAAGCCTGATCCTGTGCTAATGACAGCAGGCACAGGAACAACATCTAAATTAAAAGCAAGCAGACTAATTACATAAATCAGGGAAAGCAATTCAGCTGCAATTTCCTATGCAGTCTGGTTTGGTAATCCAAGCCAGAAGAGATCCTATCACAGCAGGATTCCTTCAAATGATATCTCTCCTATAATTCGGGCAGGCAGTAACTGACATCCTTACAGCGAGGGAACTTTATGGCAACGGGCTAATCCCAGTTCCAAGGCATGCCTTGAGACAATCTGGAAGGATTCAGTACTCTCAATGATTGGACTGTGTTTTCTCTTTTTCAAGGAGACCTTGTCAAACCTACAGACATTTATTTTTGTTTTTGAATGACAGTAGCAGCATAGACAAACTGGCTTGGACTCCAAAGATGAAACGAAGATGCAAGGGAATATTGGTCAAGAGGGATCCAAAGTGATTTATCCCAAGAGAAAGACAGAATTCCCAAGAGAGGTGCTGGCTTACGTTCCTTTCTGCACCCAGGGAAGGTCCCTCAGCCTCACCTAGATGTGGGAACCAAATTCCCAGCTCACCCTTATGGACCTTCATGAGGTCAAGCAGAGCACAGCTCCTCAAACCTGCCCCTGTCAGGAACATGAAAGCCAGAAGTGAGGACAGCGAGCCCTTTATTCCAACAGCAGGCAAAGCTGAAGCAAGGGGGCTTTAAGCTTTAAGGCAGAGCAGCTCACTGGAGGGTCCTGCCCTGCTGCTGTGTGAGACAGGGACCAACAGGAGCCCGTGGAGCGGAGATCCGGGGGTCAGCATCAAATATCGTGGAATCTGCCCTCCCTGCCGTGGGTGACAGCCCCTGACAGTGCTTCACTTGTTCTGAGTGAGGATTAAAGGTCTCCAGCAGTGCCTAGCACTGGCAACACGTACTGCCCCATGAAAGAGGAAGTTCAGCAAAATTATTACTGTATTTCAGATCAGCCTTGTTAATACCTGTGTACCTGCTTCAGCACAGGCAATGTTTCAGCTTCTCTGCACCTGCTGCAGGACTGGATCAAAGCTGTACCCCTTAGCGCTGAAACTGATGTTCTCCTATTCTTTTTCACCTGATGCACAAGTGATATTGAAAATTCCTGGAGAGCACCTGCAGATATTTTAAATTGCATGCAGTGTTGTCTAAACAAAAAAATAAACCGATACATTAAGTTTTTCAGATTATTGTACTGATCACATCTATACAGTTACTTGAGCTAATAAAATGTGCAAGGTTGAAAAATGGTATTGAAAAATGCCACTCTGCAGCTCCTCCCTGGCCACACATGTGACAGGAAAAGGTGTGTTGGTCAGCAGCTGCTGTTCCCTGGTGGTTTTTATGAAGTTAGATATTGGTAGTTTCATTATTAGTAATTCATCCAAAAGTTTAAAAAAAAAGCCCTAAAATTGATTCCAGATTTCCTAATTGTAATATGAAGAGAGATATCTGAGTTCATCTGTCACACAAATGTTCAAAATTTGGGCCAATGTTGTCCGAATTTTGCAAAGCATTATTCTGCAGCATTTTTCTAACTTGCATGACATGGGGAAAGCTGAAATACTGGGGAAAAGGCACAGAGTAAGGGAAAGAAATGCTTGCAACAAAAGTAACAAACTGCTTTATTTCTTCTTGTACAGAGTCAGCCGCTGCAGCTGCTGAGTGTAGGAAGGGATAATCCCCAGGATGGATCCAGCTAGTTTGGGAGCCTTTCTGGCGATATCAAGGAGAAATCTATCCAGCTGATAGATTTCTGAGAATTAAGAAGGTTAAAAACCAGCCCTGGCTGATTGTGCAGTGCCTCCTGGCACAGCCTGAGGAAAGCAGCAGGGCTGGGAGATTCTTGGCAGCCTTTAAGGGTCAGCCCAGGTGTTGCAGTGTCCCAAAAGTGCTTACCAGCGCAGCCACAGGCTAGCTCAGACGGGTTTCTCCCACTGCGGCAACGCGGTATGGTCGGGGTGGCAGGCTAGGCAAGCCACCTCCTCCCAGTGGGGACTTGGCTCCCCCACACCAGCGATGGGCACAATGATGGTATAGCAACCACGGCAACCGAAGGAAAGACCGACTCTCCTGAGCAGGGTACAACTCCGTTTTATTGAGGGGAGAGGGAGCACGAAGCTCTGCACTCTCAGACCTGCTGCCCAGAAGAGCACTGACAGCAGGCGTGCAGCGGCTTATAAGGAGGGGTGGAAACAGGGGTGGCTACAACTGGTCAGCAAATCAAAAAACTTGGGGGTGTAACCAGGGGTGTAAACCTTGAAACAGGGGACCAACCACAAAAAGCCGGGTGGGGATTTCCAGGGCCCCGGCCTATCACTCGACGCCCTCCGTGGAGCTTTCCAGAAGCCAGGGAAGGGTCCTGGAGTGATAGACAGGGCGCCCAAGGGGAGAGAGAGGGAATTGACAACTCGGTATAAGGGGGAAGGGATGATTGACGCAAAACGAACTGTGGGCACTTTGTGATAAACAAGTTGAAGCCATTAACGAAATAGGGGGGGGTACAAGGAACAAACCATTACATAAAACATGTATATATTCACATAAAACAAATAAAACAAATTGCACACCACCACACCCAGGGGCTGAGCACTCATAACCCAGCTCAGGCAGAGGGCACATGAGAGAAAAGCTAAGGAACCGTGTCAGGATAAAGAACAGAGAAGAAAAATACAGAAATTAAATGAGAACGGTGCTGCAAGGACTGTGTGTAGGGAAGGGGGGAAAAAAAAAAATCAAAATCTGCAGTGGATGTAAGCTCAGAAGACTGAGCCAAGGTGACTCAGAGGTCACTTTTTTGGCCAGCACAGAGATCCACGGATTCACCATGTTCTGCCTTGAAAAACCCGACTGCTTGGCCTTGGTTTCCATCACAGCTTGTGAACACCGTGTCAAGCACATCCCTTGTGCAACATCAATACTCGACCCCCAAGTGTGGGCAGGACACTGAAATCACTGTTCCCTGGGCTAGAAATTACCCTTAAAAATGACAAACCTGCCAAAAAGACTCAGCTTTGTAACGCCTACAATTGCACCTTTTCCTCAGGAAAATTCCTTTTCACTTCAATTGAATTTTGCCCTTCAGCTCAGAGGGCAGACTCTGCTGGAAATATTTCTGGAGGATACACTGTTATTTAATACACCAGTGATCAGATCAAACTCACACAGACAGGAAAGGCTTGATTAAAAGTGTTTGCTTTGGCACACTCCCACACACACCCAAGGTGGCAGTGCCCAGTCTCTGGGTGGCTGGAGGCCAGCATTGGCTCTGTGGGGACCATCCATCCCTGTGGCTACATCAAATGATCTTTGCCTCCGTGCATCCCAGCCACGAGCTGGGCGCTGTTGGGAGAACGGACAGAGACAGTGCTGAAGGCAATCTTGGCCCACATTGATTGCAGCTGTGTTAATTACCCCAGAGTGGGAACAGTCTTGCCCTCACAGCTGTGGGTATGATAAAAGAGGGAGTTAGCTGGGAGTCAGAGGGAGTTAGTTAGGGGTCAGTTGCAGTCTGCGAGGAGGAAGGGCCAGGTGGTTGTGTGAGGGACAGAAGGGGTGAGGTGCTGTACAAGGGACAGGAAGCAGTGAGCTGGAACTGCAGGAAGAAGAGCAAAGAAGGCGAGAAAGCTGTGTGGAGCTACTCGTGGAACTGCAACATAGAAAAGGTATGAAACACTTTTTGCTAACAGGATCCTGATGCTTGGAGCCCTCTGAAGGTTTTAAAGGAGCACTCTTGAATGCCATGGCCATCTTGATGACAATGACAAGGTGGGGGCTTATAAGGGCTGGAGCCTGAGGGTAGCTGGTGTTTGTGGCCATGCCTTTGATGTGTGCTGGTGTTTGCCTCCTCTGTGCTGTTTAACAAGGTAAGCGCATGGTTTAGTTCAGTTGTTTGAGCTGTGTTGAAGTCAGTATGTTTGGGTGTGTGGTGTGGTGCAGGGCCGATGTTGGGTGGCCCCAGCTGAAGCTGTGTTAATGCTGGGGGGCTGTTGCTCCTGGGGTAGGCCTCAGGCTTCCAAGCCCTTCCTCAATGAGGAGTTAGGAGGCAAGAGTTGCTCTGGTTTGGCTTTTTCCTGCCCTTTATAGGCCTGAAGTTGTCCTTTTTGTATCTTCTGCATCAGCTTCTACCCTTGGTTTGGGTTTTGTGTAGCTCTGGTAGAGTGCAGAGGGTTTTGCTCTCTGCTGGGCCAGATAATTGCTTTGGGAAGCTCCTTTATAGACCAGAATTATGTCAGCTCTCCAAGCTTCTACAGTTAAAGGTCTGACTCATACTTGCAGTGTGGAATTGGAGCCTGTTGGGCAAGGAACGGGAGACAGAACCTTTCCTTCCCTAATTCTTCTAACCTGTAAGTTTTTGCTGCGTCTGTGGTTCTGGCCAGGGTTTGTGTTTGGGGTGGGAGCTGTGAAGTTTTGTTCCCTTTCCAGGTGGTGTTGCTGTATCTGTGCTTAGGGCAGGGAGCATTGGGGTGTTTTTGTTAATTCCGGCTCCGCCTTGTGGGAGATTAGGGACAGGCGGTCGGAAGATATCGCGCTGTACGGGCAGACAGAACCCCTCCCTCAACTCTTAGTTGGTCAGTGTCCTTGATAAGATAAGCAATACCTAACCTGTAACGTAAGCAGACGGATGTGATGTAGCAAACAGTGGTTTTATAACCCCATGTAACCAGTTAATAAACGCCATTAGCCGTCCACCACATTGGTGTCTGTGAGCTGATGGACCGAGCAGCCTGGCTGTGGCTGCCGTGTCGTTCCTGAACCAGGTCGCTACACCTCAGCGGAGGTAACAAGTGGTGCTGAAACCCGGGAGTCGCCCTGGAGTTCGGGAGTCGCCTGGACAGGTGAACGACGGCCGAGCGGCTGGTCCAGCTCGGCGGGAGGGACGCCTCCGGACCCACGCAGAGGATGGAAGCTCTCGTGAAGGTCGTTTCTCAGATTCATAAGCAGTGGGGAATTGATTGTAAAGCAAAAGATTTTACCCTCGCAGTGACGAGGCTTTTGCAACTTAGTATTATTGATCGTCCGGTGGATATCCTCCACCCAGATGTTTGGGATCAATGTACTAAAGCTCTTGCCGAAGACACAATGTCTTCCAGCTCAGGGAAAAATCTTAAAGCATGGGGGAGGGTCGTAAAATCATTACAGAAGGCGTTGCATGAACAGGACACCTGGAGAGCTGCGCGAAATTGTTTAAAGGTTTCCCCCCAATTAGGTATCGCAGCAGCAACGCAAACTTTCTCAGAGGGAACTGTTGTTGAGAATTTTCAGAATGTAAAAGAATGTACTCAGAATGTTAGTAATAATGCTCAGAGTGTTGATGAAGTCGGTTTGGCTGAATGTATGGGCTCGGGATCAGAAGGTCAAGAGCTTGCTTCGAGGCCCCCGAGCTCAAGGCCGCTCACTGAAGAGATAAAACAGATGCAGTCATTTTACAGCGGTCTAGCTGAAGAAGCTAGGAATGCTGAAAAAGTGGGGGAGGGACCTCCACCTTATGCGCCTCAAGATAGCGCTGAAAACAAAGAGAGCTCGTTTGCGAATGCGGGGGCGCGCGAGCAGAAAAAGGGAGGAGAGCGCAAAGAGAGAGCTGAAGCTAATCTTTGCCAAAAAGCGTGTTTTTCTAAGGCAAGAAGCTCCCACAGCAGGAGGCGGGGGGAGCGCAGGTACAGGAGGCCCAGGGGGAAGGAGTGGCTCAGCCCTGAGGGAAAGGGGCGGGGGCCAAAGGGGAAAGGACGGCCCAGCCCTGAGGGAAAGGGGCCGGGTCGGAGCCCGACCAAAATGCTCCGGAGCCCGGAAGCAGGCAGTCCGTCGACTTCCGGCTCTGAACTCGACTCTAGCTGGGACTGGGACAGCCAGTCCTCTGCTGCCAGCTCTGACTCCCGCTCTGACAAAGAAGAAGTAACAGTATATAAAATCAGTAACAACAATGTTTCTACTTGGGCTGAGGGGAAGTCAGAACAAACTCCCCTCACAGACTGGAAGAAGATAAAAATGGCATGCTTTAAATGCAGCCAGGCATTTAAATTGGGCAAACGTGCAAATTATCAGACTGCCACCTTCAGTGCCCCAGTCATTCAAACCCTATCAGAATCTTGCAGCACGCAGACAAAAGAGGGAAGCCACATCTGGCACCTCCTCCTCATCCCGTCCTTTAGCTATTTACCAAAAACCTAAGTCAAATCCTTACAATATGTTTCTTAGTGTGTTAAATGCTACCTTTTTGTCATTGAACCAATCCAATCCAAACTTTACAAAATCATGCTGGTTATGTTATAATGCAGAACCTCCTTTTTATGAGGGTGTCACCCTTGATGCTCCTTTTGAATACTCTGCAGCAAACAATCCACACAACTGTAAGTGGGACACCCCCCGGAGAGAAATTACCCTGAGTCAAGTCACAGGCCGAGGCAAATGCTTTGGCAGTGTAACCGTAGCAAAGCAGATGGGAAATATCTGTACTGAGTTCATCCAACCTAGTCAAAAGACTGATAAGTGGGCAGCCCCATTCGTACCAGGAATGTGGGTCTGTCAACAAATTGGAATAACCCCCTGTGTGTACCTTAACAAATTCAATAACCTTGCTGACTTTTGTGTCCAAGTTCTGATTGTTCCTAGAGTCCTGTATCACCAAGAAGAAGAAATGTATCGCTTTTTAGAAGAAACCATCCTGCTCCGCAAAAGAGAAGTAATGACAGGTATAACCATTGCAATGCTCCTTGGCCTAGGAGCCACTGGCACAGCCACAGGTGTTTCAGCTCTCGTCACCCAACATCAAAGACTTTCTCAGCTGCAAATGACAATTGACGAAGACTTACTAAGAATTGAAAAATCCATCTCCTCTCTGGAAAGATTTATCTCCTCGCTTTCAGAAGTCGTGCTGCAAAACAGGCGAGGACTGGACCTCTTGCTCATGCAGCAAGGAGGCCTGTGTGCCGCCTTGAGAGAAGAATGCTGTTTTTATGCAGACCACACCGGAGTCGTGCGAGACTCCATGGCCGAACTGAGAGGAAGACTGGCCCAGAGAAAGAGAGAGAGAGAGGCCCAACAAGGATGGTTCGAGTCATGGTTCAATCAGTCCCCATGGCTAGCCACCCTTGTTCCCACATTAATAGGCCCTCTCACCATGATACTCTTGACATTGATTTTTGGGCCTTGCATTTTGAACAAGTTAGTGTCGTTTGTTAGAAGACGTTTAGACAAAGTCGACATCCTATTTGTCGAACGCATGCAATTATCGTAAAGTGTGTTTGTTACTAACATTTTATATTATTTTTGTATCCTATTATACTAACTTTAACAGCTTTTGTATTTTTATGACATTTATACTTTTATAACATTTATACTTTTATAACATTTATACTTTTATAACATTTATACTTTTATAACATTTATACTTTTATAACATTTATACTTTTATAACATTTATACTTTTATAACATTTATACTTTTATAACATTTATACTTTTATAACATTTATACTTTTATAACATTTATACTTTTATAACATTTATACTTTTATAACATTTATACTTTTATAACATTTATACTTTTATAACATTTATACTTTTATAACATTTATACTTTTATAACATTTATACTTTTATAACATTTATACTTTTATACTTTTTTATTTAGTCATGAGAGGGGGGGGAAATGTGGGAGATTAGGGACAGGCGGTCGGAAGATATCGCGCTGTACGGGCAGACAGAACCCCTCCCTCAACTCTTAGTTGGTCAGTGTCCTTGATAAGATAAGCAATACCTAACCTGTAACGTAAGCAGACGGATGTGATGTAGCAAACAGAGGTTTTATAACCCCATGTAACCAGTTAATAAACGCCATTAGCCGTCCACCACACTGGTGTCTGTGAGCTGATGGACCGAGCAGCCTGGCTGTGGCTGCCGTGTCGTTCCTGAACCAGGTCGCTACACCTCAGCGGAGGTAACACCGCCTGAGGGATGGAAGGTACAGACTGAAAAGCTTGCAGGGAAGGATGACTCAGCACTGTGATGTGGTCGCACAGTGGGGTGAATGATAGAGTAAAGCACCACTCTGAGCAACAGCATGTCAGGTCATAGTCTGGTTTAAGCCAGTGTTTCTGTGCTATTGTCTTTATTGCAATTTTCCTGTTAAATTGTAGCTCTGACTTGGAATTTCTCACAAAGTATTTGTGCAGAGTTAATTCCTCCTGCTGCTTTAACTTCAATCCAGCATGCTTGCCTCAAGACACTCAGGCAGCCCCTGGTTCTGTGCTCTGTATTTGGCTGGTCAGTGTTCTTCTGCCAGGTGCCTCCTGCAGCTAAATACCTGCCTGGGTTAAAGGTGTGTGTCTTCTGTTCTATGAAAGGATTTCCTGCAGTTTTCATTGTTTGTTTTCACAGAGCAAGACTGGGTTTTCTTCTTGTGCTTTGTACTTAAGGATACATCCAAAGTGCCCTGTATGTTCTTGGCACACTGTGGGAATTTGGTGTGCTTGTGTGCATGGGACTTGGGCCACACTCATGGAAATGGAAAATCAGTGCTTGGATTGCTCTGGATATGTAATGGGAAATGTGTGTTAGAAGTGACTGTGGCTAAGGACTGCTCTCTTGTAGCTCTGCGTGTTTGGCAGAGTGGTTGAAGGGTTTGTGAGAGCAGACCAGGGAATAGACAGATCAGCCCCAGGAAGTTGAGCTTTGCTTCTCTTTCCAGAAGGCTGAACCCACTAGTGAACGTAAAGTCTGTGGCCAGAGTGAGTAGTAATAATTGTCTTTCTCTTTTTTTTTTTTTTCTTTCTTTCTCTTGAGGTCACTTGTAAGGGTAGGACAAGCACTGAGGCAGAGCTTGTTGGAACCCTGACAGAGAGGGAGAAACAGCAAATGGAGTTGGAAAAGTATTGTCCTTTCTGTACCTGAGAAGTTAGACAAGACCATGAAATAAGGCCTGTGGTCTTGTTGGGGAGTCCACAGTCCAAGGGAACTCCTGGATTGCTCCTGAGGCCCTGGCCGGGCTTCAGGCCCAATCCAGGAGGAAGCTGAGCCCAGCTGTTGCTGCGCTGGATGTTGTGTGAGCCTGTTGCTGGTACCCAATTATCCAAGCTGGGCCCTGTCCCAGCACAGTCGGAAGCCTCTTTGTCTGTGGGTGGACGCACCCGTGGGAATTCCCGGTTATGGGAGAGGTTCTCCAGTGCTTGGCTGGGACAGGGGGTTCCCAGCTCGCAGGCTGTGGCTCTGGAGGATGGTGCAGTCTCAGGGTCCCTGGTGCTGCATCTCAGTCCATGCAAGGCCGCTGTCTTTAGTAGCAATGGTGAGGGGCATTGCAGGGCTTTGTTGTTTGGAGTTCTTTGCTGCTTTGAGCTCTGGTCGATGGGGCTGGATTCCTGAAGCTGGTGTCTGTGTCTTTGCTGCTGCTCCTGGCCAAACACTTCTACTGTCCAGTACACATCCTGGGACCTGTGCTGCATGGAATATTTACAGAAATTTGATCCTGTGAGTTTTAGATGAAAACCATGCTTCTTTTTGAATCTTGTAGGAAGGCAGGACTGGAACATGGCAACTGGGGGAGTTTTCCCACAGCTGTTTGCATCTGTGCTGTCCTGTCTTTGTTCTTCCTGTCCTGTTGGAGGCGGGACTGATTTATTTGGGTTTTCCTTTTCTATCCCTGGGGTCACAGGTGATTTAGGCCGAGCCTGAAGGAGATTCCCAATGGAGTTTGTGATAGCGGCTGTTGGATCTTTTTTCCCAGAGCTGGTTTATTTAACTTTGCTTTCACGCAATAAACAGTTGGAAAATAGCTTCTTACAGGAATTGGCAAGAGAATTAAGCAGTGTTACCCTTCTTATACTGCTGAGCTTGTTTCTGCTCCAAGTCCCTCAGTACCTGAGGACTCCAAGGTGTTCAGCTGTGACAGTGGTTGGAAAAACCTGTTGTGTGTGAGGCAGCCTGTTGGGAATGGTGCTGGGTTTTGGATTTGGAAGCGCTGGGTGGGTGTGGATCATGGGATGTACTGTTGTGAGAGCAGTGTGCTGTGGGGATGGGCAGGGCCTGTCTCTTCTGTCTGCCAGGGGCATTGGAAGAAAACCTGCTGTACAGACCGAGCTGATTTGGTGCGTTGGCTCTCCTGTTTCCATAGTATTTCTCCAGGAGTGGGAAGGAGAAGCTATTCCTCTGCTTGAGCTAAAAGTCTACCTGGATTTTTGCTTTCCTACCGAACTGTTGAGTTCTGTTGGTTCTCCTGACTTGGGACTCTAGAGGGTGGGGGAAGAGGATTTTTGTCTCATTTTGTGCTTCTCTGTTGGTTTCAGCTCCTGCTCAGAAAGTGAACATAACGTTGTCTTCGCTAAGTCACCGACAAGCACGTGACAAAGAAGGGGACCCAGAAGTTTTCAGGGCCCTGGCAGCGAGAGCAGCAGCAAATGGTGTTGGAGAGTTTCTGTGAGCCCCTGTTAGTGAGTCTAGTTTGGGGTTGTCCCTTTGTCCCCTCTGGAGGTGCTCCTTGAGCATGTTCAGGCTGTGCCACATCTGTCCCCAGCTGGGTGCAGGTGTTTGCCCTTTCCAGGGGAAGCCCTGGGGGGGTTGAGGGCTGCCTCTGCCCTGCTGCTGGCCGCAGAGGCAGAGCTGGGACAGGGCAGCTCCTCCGTTCCTTGGTTCCACAAGCTCCCATGTTTCTCTTCCATGGTGTGCTCCAGGTGCTGCAAGGCTTTGGTCAAATGGCTGGGAGACACTGGACCCTTGATGAGCATTGACTGTGCTTGTGGAGGGCCTGGCCACGTGGGCATTCCTGGGAGGAGGAGGTTTGTGAGTGGAATGGTGTGCTGGCTTGAAGGCAAAACCAGCGAGAGACTCCAAGTCAGAAAAAACAATTTAATAGGAGAGGAAAAAAAAGTAAAATAAAATAAAACACATGCAATGGTACAAAAGATCACTGACAGAGTCAGAATACAACCTGAAACCGTGGTGGTGGCAGTCCAGATGAAGTGGTCTTGTTGAAGCAGTGTTCTTGCAGAAAGGTCTGGTAGCTCTTGTCCTCTGGGAATCCAGTGGGTAAGGCTGCCTGTGCTGTCCCAAGGCCCCGATTATATCCAGGTGGGAATGCTTGGCTCCTCCCCCTGGGCGGAGCATCTCACAATGGACTGATATCATTTTATCAGTTTTGCAATGGGTCCTTGATTGCCTATTAAACAGAGATAGCTCCTGGGGAGAGTTATCTATGAGTCATGCAGGACGGTATTGATGGGCCATTAACAGAAGATAGTCTGGAGGGAGGGGGCACGGGAAACAGTGGTGCACAACAACATTTCATGTAGATGGTGATAGAATACATACTTTGGGCACATTTTACATTGTAACCTAGGACAAATGGCTGATCTGCATGAGACAGGGGGTGAACTCTCACTGCCTGGAGGCTGCAGCTGGGCCTTTGATGGGATGAGAGGCAAATCCTGCAAGGAGCTGGAGCCTCCTCTCCTGCTAATGGCCCTCCCTGACACACCTGGCCCAGTTGTAAAAGTTTCTTTTCCCTTATGTTAAGTAATAATTTCATCCTTTTGTATCGCTGTGTGACAGCGTATAGTAAGAACCCATTGGCTGCATAGCTGCTTTTCATTGCAGCCAAATGGTTTGAAATGAAGCCTGTAGGTATATTTGTGTATGTGTTTGCAAACAGGGTTCTTCCAGTCTTTCACTCTAAGCCACCCCAAAGAGATTTGTAAACAAGAACCTAAGTAGCTCTGACCTTGCCGGGGATGGAACCACCACGTGTAAAACAACAAGGCTGTGTTTATTTTATCTCTTTACTCCAAGTACCCTGGAGTGAGTGCAGTGACCCCTAGAATTGGAGAGGTGCTTCGGATGACACAAGGAGACTTTGGAGAAACCATTTTCCAGACTCACACTTGGGTTGAAAGGTTGGTCTAATGTTTGCTACTTTGGCCCATTTTGAATGTATTTTCTAGTTTTAATGGATGCTTGAGTTCTTGGGCACTATGTTCTAAAGAAATCAGTGTTTTCTATGACACGGTATCATTTCAATGTGACTTATGCTCATGTTTTATTTCATTTGGTGGAGATGAGTTGGTTTCTGTTTTTGTGCTCTGTGTCTAAAGCTGGTGTGCCTCTGTTGACCCTCCCACAAGAAGCAGTTCAAGTGCACAGTGGTTAAGTGGGTGAGCTGTTGTCTGAAGAATAATGTATTAGATATGTTTGTGTTCCTATTGGCACACTGTGAAAATCCAGTATCATTGTGGATGCAGGCACACACTTCTGGGGGTGTAAAATAAGCCCTAGGATTGCTTTGGAAACACAACAGAAATGTGTACTAGGAGAAATTGCCTGTGGATAAACTGCTGCTCTGTTGTAGCTCTGCGGTGGTGCTGAGTGTTGCAGAGTGGCTTGAAGGGTTTGTGAGAGCTGACCAGAGAATGGAGGAATCGGCTCCAGCGGGGTGAGGAGTGTCTGCTTCTCCTTCCAGAAGGCTGAACCCACCACTGAGCCCAAAGCCTGTGGCCATAGTTAATAGTAATGATTGTGCCTTTCTCCCTCCAGGTCCCTGGCAAATGTCGGGCAAGAACTGACACAGAATTTCTTGGGACCCTGGCAGAGGGAGAGAGAAGCAGCAAATGGTATTGGGAGAGTTTCTGTGAGTACCTGTGAGATCATGGGCTTCTTACAGCTTAAGAAAGGGTCTGTATAGGAAAACAGCTTGTTTTACATGAAACCCTCATGTGGAACATCTGAACAAAGAGGATGGCATGAGACTTCTTAGAGCCTAGAAATAAGGTGATGTGAGTATTTTTGATAGCAGCAGAGCATCTGGAACCACTTGGCAGAAGACTCTGCAAGGTAAGTGCAGAGCTGAATGATACAAGCAGGAAAACATCTGGGGCTGTGTTTGGATTTCTCAAGGCCTTGTAGATTCCTCTCTCCAACCGCCACTTGTCAGTAGAGCTGGATTAATATCCTTCAGCGGACCGTCAGTGTCTGGTGTTCCTGGTGTTTTAGTAGCTTGAGTTTTGCCCAAGGAAGAGCATCCTGGTCTTGCTCTTGTGTTGAGACAGCTTAGTGCCATTTTGGACCTTCTTCAAGGAGTAGGAGGAGCCTGGATTTGTGTTTCTTGGATTGTCTTGACCTTCAAGGCAAGGACTAAAGGGGAGTGCCAAGGCAGCAGGGCCTGCTCTGGAAGTTAGGAATGGTTGGGCTCTTCTGTCCTGGTTCTTAAGAGATGGCTCAGGGCTGCTGAAGTGCTGAGGGCTGAACAACAGGCCTTTGAGCCACAGCTGAACTCTTGATGGAACCTTCCAGCCTAACGCTGTGTTTGTACGCATTCATTAACAAAGCCCACAGGATCATTAGTGTTAGGGCCTAGGTATCTGCTCACTAACAAAACAGGGATTGACCTTTCTGTACCTGAGAAGCTGGACAAAGCCACAAAATCAGACCTCTTGCCTTACTGGCAGCTCCTGGGTTGTTCCCTGAGCCCTGGCCAGGCTTCAGGCCCAATCCAGGAGGAAGCTGAGCCCAGCTGTTGCTGCACTGGACGTTGTGTGAGCCTGTTGCTGGACCTTGTCCCAGCACAGTCGGAAGCCTCTTTGCCTGTGGGTGGGTGCACCCATGGGAATTCCCGGATGTGGGAGAGGCTCTCCAGTGCTTGGCTGGGACAGGGGGTTCCTAGCTCGCAGGCTGTGGCTCTGGAGGATGGTGCAGCCTTAGGCTGTGACTGGTGCTGTATCTTAATCACTGTAGGCAATTGGCCAAACCCAGGCACCCATGAAAGTTGTTCACTTGCTCTCTGCTGCTCTAGTTGGGCAAAGGAGAGGGGGAGGGAAAAAAAACTAATGAGGGGTTTGTGAGTTAAGAGCTGGGAGAAAAACTCTCTAAGGGCAAAACGGGTTCAAATTTAAAGGTTAATTCAGTATTAACAGAGTCAGAGAATGCTAGTGTGAAGTAAATTAAGCCTTTAAAACACCTTGTATTTTTTTTTCCCTCCCAGCCCCTTCTTCTTTCCTACTGACAGTGCAAGGAGACAGGGCATGGGGGTTTTGGTCAGTTCATTATTTGAATTTTTCTTCTGTTTTTTTTCCTCTGGTATGCTGTGGAGTCCCTCCCATGGGTAAAGAGTCTTCCCAAAGCTGTTGTGTTGTGGGTTCCTCAGCTGCAGGGTACAGTTTATCTCTAGAAGCAGGGACCCTCTCTCTCTTTTCCTATTCAGGTCTCCCACTGGATCAAAGCGCTCTCTGGCTTCCACCCCCTCTGGCATGAGTGCTTTTCCCATGGGCTGTGAGTGGATCTCTGCGTCCCCTGGGGACTTAATGCCAAGTGACAGGGCCACAACTTGTTTCACCATAGTCCTCACTACAGTTTGCAGAGGAATCTCAGCTGTGACGAGCACTTTGGAGCACTTCTTCCCTCTTTTGTCCATTGACCTCGGTGCTGCCACGTTCTTTTCCAGCACATTCTCACTTCCTCCTCTTTTCTGACTAGAAGAAAAGCTGCTGCTCGTAGGTGCTACTGCTAGAAGGTTTCACCAGTTCAAAGATCTCTGCAGGATCCCCCAGCAGCAGGAGGTTGATCTTGTTTAGGCTGCGTGTCGGGGAGTCACTTACCGTGTTTTTGCCGCATACACCAGGGCCCTGGCGCTGTTTAAGGCCTCTCCTGGTGCGTGTTGCTGGAGGAGAAGATGCCACTGCCAGCCCTGCTGTAGTGGTGCAACCCCGACCAATCCTCGTTGTGGCAGTGCAGAACTGAGCTAGGCTGCGTGCCTGCCAGGCGTGAGAGGATACTGCTATATCCTGCCCTCCTGCCTGGGGCGCAGCTGGCCATGGGGCTGGGCAGGCCAGCTTTGCCGTGGCCACACTGAGCTGGCCGTGGCCGCAGCGGCGCCTTGTCCTGTGCCGTGCCGGGATGGGCCCTGGCACGGCGCCTCCCAACCCCTGGAACAAACTGCCCGTGGGCTGCTTTAATGGTCTTTGTCAATGGGACCATGAGGCCTTACCCACCTCTCTAACTGGGCCGGCAGCACGCCCATCTTCAGAGCTATCAGCAACTGGCTCAGTTGGACACGGTGGAAGCTTCTAGCAGCTTCTCCCAGAAGCCACCTCTGTGGGCTCCCTGCTGCTACCATAAAACCAGGCTGTGCCAAATCAACACAGTGGTCTTTGGTAGGAATGCTGAGGTGCAATGATGAGCTTCTCCTTTTGTAACTTCTTGCTCTGAGCCAAAGTAAATGACAAAATTCCTGAAGCTGGTGTCAGTGATTTAAGCATGGCAAGATGGCAAGAAACTCACTGCTCACGCTGCCCCCTTCCCCTCCCTCCACCCCGCCCCAAGTCTGTGAGCAAGAACCTGAATGTATTGGATTATGTAACCTAAAAATGTGTGTTCTATTTAATCTGTGGAAAGCAGGGTTTTTGGGACATGTTTTATCCTTCTCTTACCCTTCCAAGGGAGTGGGAGACTGATGCCTTCTGATAATGGCCCAGCCATTAAAACCAGGTGAGGCAGTGTTTCTTACCTCTTTCACCACACCTCAATCCTCCAGGGGCGCATTTTAAGGACGGCCTGGAGCTGTTGGATCTGCCCTGGACAGCAGGCAAGCATGGACTCTCTGATGCTGCTGGGTTCTAGACCCCCACGTAGAACCGCGGTTCTAGACACCCACCTAGGATCCTGCAAGGAACGGAATTCCTGTTAAGGTTAGGTTGCTAATGGTGAGGCGGGAGCTAGTTGTTGGTAACGTTTTTTTGTAATCTTCCTATTTTGGGGATGTCTTGTTCTCCATTAAGGTTGTGGATGATGGAGCCTTAGGACAGGAATAGTATGGCTTTGAAGAATGTGTGAGTTGAGATATGGCAGAAGGCTAGTTGTGGGAGGTTGAGTCTGATGGTGACTATTATGAGGCCTAGTTGGCTTGAGGTAGAAAAGGCGATGATTTTTTTGATGTCGTTTTGGGTGAGGGCGCGTGTAGCGGCAAATAGTGTGGAAAGAGCTCCTAGGCACAGGCATAGAGTGAGGGTGGTTTGGTTAGTGTTAAATATAGGGTGGGTTCAGAGAAGGAGGAAGATTCCGGCCCCTACTGTCGTGCTGGAGTGGAGTAGAGTGGAGACAGGGGTTGGGCCTTCTATGGTGGCTGGGAGTCATGGGTGGAGGCTGAATTGGGCAGATTTGCCTGCTGCTGCCAGAATGAGTCCCAGGAGGGGGAGGGTGGGGGTTTGGGAAGGGGAGGAGAGTTGTTGGATTTCTCAGGTGTTTGAGGCATAGGCTAGTCATGCTCTACAGTGAATAAGTCCGACATTGCCAACTCGGTTGTAGAGGACGGCTTGGAGGGTAGCGGTGTTAGCTTCTGCTTGGCCATGTCACCAGCTGATCAGAAGGAAGGATATAATGCCTGCTCCTTCTCAGCCGATGAATAGCAGGAAGAGGTTGTTGGTGACAATTAGGTTTAGTATAGCGATAAGGACTAGGAGGAGGTAGGAGAAGAATTTTGTGATGTATGAATCTGAGGCTATGTATCATCTTGCAAATTGTAGGATAGACCAGGATACAAATAGGGCAATGGGGAAGAATGTGAGGGAGTAGAAGTCTATCTTTAGGCTGATTGGGATTTTGAAAGTTTTGATGAATTTTCATTCTCAGAAGGAAATCAGACTTTCCGTCCCTGTGTAGATGTGGATAGATATCAGGATTAGGCTGATGAGGAAGGAGGTTTTTAGTGTATTTGTGATGGTGGCTGGGCTGTTTTTAAGGTTGGGTGATAGGAGTGGGAGGATAATGGGGGTGAATAGGCTTATTAGGGTTAGTAGTATGAGGGTGTTTAGGACTAATGGCAGGTCCATTACTTTCACCGGGATTTGCACTGGGATGGGTGGCTCCTAAGGCCATTGGAGTACTGTTATCCTTTGAAAGTAAGGTTTTAGATTGAGGTTTTAGCCTCAGATGCAAGAATTAGCAGTTCTTGTTGGTTAAACCTCCCCTCGGCAGGTAAGAAGGTTTTAACTTCTATTTTTAGAATCACAGCCTAATGTTTTGGTTAAACTCTACTTGCATTATGGGGGCGCCGGAGATAAGTTCAGGCTTGAAGATGAGGAGAATCATGGGGATTACATGTAGGGCTATGAAGAGATGTTCTCATGTGGAGGAATTTTGGACTGATGCAATGTGGGATGGAAGAGTGCCTCATTGCATCATTGTTAGTATGTATAAAGCCTATGAGGCCATTAGTAGGATTGCAGCCCCTGTGAGGAGGATTGTGAGCAAAGATCAGTTGAACGAGGCAATGCTGATGGTTAGCTCCACTATGAGGTTAGTTGTTTGGGGTAGTGCTATATTTGTTAGGTTTGCGAGTAGTCATCAGGTGGCCATGAGAGGTAGGAGGGGTTTCATGCCTTGTGTTAGTAGGAGGATTCAGCTGTGGGCGCGTTCGTAGTTGGTGTTGGCTAGGCCAAAGAGTATTGAGGAGGTCAGTCTGTGTGAGATGATTAGGATTATTGCCCCTGAGAATACTCATTGGGTTTGAATGATGGTTGCGGCGATAACTAGGCCTACGTGGCTGACTGATGAGTAGGCAATTAGGGATTTTAGGTCGATTTGGTGTAGGCAAATGGTGCTGGTTTTCAGTGGCCTTCATAGTGCGAGGGTAATGAAGGGGCAGTGGAGGTTGTTTGATGTTAGGTTTACGAGGATGGTTGTTCGTATAATGCTGTATCCTCCTAGCTTTAGTAGCAGGGCGGCGAGGAGCATGGATCCTGTGATAGGGGCTTCTACACGAGCTTTGGGGAGTCATAGATGTAGTCCGTATAGGGGAGCTTTAACGATGAAAGCTATTAGGAGGGTGAGGCTTGATGCGATGCCTGTTGAGGAGGAGGTGATTGTTGGGTGTGAAAGTTTGAGGATTGGGAAGTACAGGGTGCCTATCTGGTTGTGTAGGATGGCGATTAGCAGAGGGAGTGAGCTGGCGAGCATGTAGAGTAGGAGGTAAACGCCAGCATTTAGTCGTTCGGGCCGGTTCCCTCTTTGGGTGATGAGGATCAAGGTCGGGACGAGGGTGGCTTCAAATGCGATGTTGAAGAGTATTACTTCTGAGGCTGAGAAGGCCAGGAGGGATGAAGGGTTTAACAATTGTAGAATCTCCCCACAAGACTAGGTAACAGCCGATGGCAAAAGTGAAAGAGTCTGCTCTCTGGCACCAGGTGGGATTTTACAGCTTTTATTGTCAAGTCCTGCCTGCTTTGCTGGAGACCTTTCCTGATGACTTGCCAATGCCAGAGAGAGCTGGCCCCTCCCCCGTCGGGGCTTTTTCCCCAGGGGGCAGGGCCTGGAGGCACCACCCAGTAAGGGAGAAGCGGCAGGGGAAGAGAGTTAGGTTCCATTTCAGTGTGGGGGATGGGCACTGCTGGGCAGGGACAGATAGAAAAAACAGTACAAATCTGATGAAATATATACTCAATTAATGCATTACAACATTTCCCCTTTTCTTATTAAATTAAGAAGGAGGAAGGCTCGGTTTGTGGGAGATGCTCAGAGTTCAGACCTTGAGTACCTTTAAAGTTGCAAAAGAAAAATTACTTTTAGCGCAAGCTGTTTAGAAAAACGCTGTTAAGGAATAACGATAATTAGAAGGAGAAGGTTCGGCACTTTCTCCTCCTCCAGGCAGCACTGGCCACTTGTGGGCCCTCTGCAGGTGGTTTTGCAGTTTTAGGGATGAAAGGTTTCACCCACTCAGCTGGCACCCACTTGAGATCTGGGGGAGTGGACACATAGGCGTACCCACGACCCCAGGTGACCTGATCATGAGGACTTTTTGTTTCTCTGGTCGCTGGATCCTTTACTATCATATCTGGTGACTTTTGCTGAAAGGCAGAACTGGTTAAAGCAGGACTGTCACAGAGACACACAAAGCAGTCACATGCAGACGAGATTTCGCAAGGCAGAGGTCCTTCTGATCCCAGCTCACAGCTGAAAACCGAGAGAGGAAGCCCCCTTTGTTTATTCTTTTACTTTTTATACATTTGTGGGTCTAGCAGAAGATTGGCTTTTTGGGGCTTCCACCCCTCAGCCTCAATGGCCAGACGAATTGTCAGTTACAATTGTTTTCAGGTTAGAAGTATGCAAACAAAGGACAGGGAATGAAAAACAAAGGATTTGTTTATATTACTTCTGTGGGAAAGGTAAAAAACTGCTCTAATATTCTACAGTAACTAAAAGATCTGACTCCATTTATGAAAATCAAAAGGCTAATAAAGAAACTCAGAAAAACCAGAGTAACACAGGACTATTTAGTTTAACATTTACATTTTCTAGTTTTTTTGAAAAATTCCCTTTGGACCTTTGAGACCTCCCGCCCCCCATTGTCCCGAAAGTCCAGAAATTGCTTCTTTAAAGGGCGTTGAGATACCCAATTCTCGGTTTTTAGTTCTGAGATTCAGGTGGTTTTAGAGTCTTTTTGCCTTCTGCAAAGCTCTGAGCCAGACATAAAAAAGAGACAGAGTCTTCAGGTTCTGATTTTTCAAGGTTGTATGCTTTGTTTATTGTTTCTTATCTTACAATTTTCTCAGTGCCCAACAAAGGTCTGTGCAGCTGCTCAGGCATCTGTTGACTCCTCCCCACTGGGCTGCGGTGTTATCTTTTATACTAATTGCTACATGTTCTTTATTTATCATTATTTGCCAATACCTATCACTTATACTAAAAAGGTCATCCCTTCTTTGACACAATCTCTTGAAACTACTTTGTGCCACTGTCACTGCAGAAAATGGAGTGAGGGAAGAAGAAAGAAGAAGCTGGAGACAGCGCCCCAAATCCTCCATCTTGCTCCCATTCACTTCCATACTAAAAAGCCAAACCTACTGTTTTCTCACCCTGTGATAAGCTAAACTACTATCTTTCACACTCTTGTGGCTTGCAATCCTTCCCACAGTGCAGGAAGCCTTTCCCATGGACTGGGATCAAAGACAATGTCCCTCTGGGCTGTGTGCCAGGGTCCCAGACCCCCCCTGTCCAGGTCTCTGACCCTCCAGGGCAGCCAAAGGAACGCCCTGGACTCCAACACCCGATGTCCAGCCTGATCGCACAGGAGACATGTTGTTCCTCTCTTGGGCGGTGGCTGTGGCACAAGTACAGGAAGCACAGTGTCTGCAGCAGCAGCTTTTTGTGGCGGCTTGACTCTGGCACTGTGGTTTTGATGAGCTTTTATGAAGGGACTCTTCCTGGCACACACCTGGAGCACGTTATGTAAAGTTGGAGCCGGTTCTATAGACAGGCTGAGGATAGCTGCCTTGTGCTGTTTGTCTGCATCAGCCAGAGCCATCTCCTCCAGGACCTGTTCCTGGGCTCCTTCATTCTTAACCTGTAACTCAATAGCTCACGTTAATTGCTCCACAAATGTTACTAAAGGTTCTGATGGAAGCTGCTTTACTGTAAGGTTGGAAAGACTTACTGGGCTGGGTTGCTAATTGAATTGGCAGATTCTTAATATCAACAGCTGTTTCAGGATTTTGCCAAAGCTCCAGAAGCAAATCTTTTTGGAGGTCAAAGGGAACTGCAGTATTTCTTGCTAAATTTGCTTTTAAATGGTTGCAAAAGTATTCTCTTTCATATTTAAATTTGGCCTGAGCTTTGCATAAACCCTGAATCACTTGTTGGGGGAAGGGGTCCCAATTACTGTGGACAGCACTCCCTCTTTTTGATTGTTGGTATGTGAAATGGGTGGCAGAAAAGCTGGGATTGCTTCCGGGTTCCCTGCTCCCCCCTCCCTCCGGGCCGTGGGAGCTGGGACTGTGGGCAGGGAACCCGTGGGAACCAGGGGCAGGGAGGGGGCTGGAGGCTTGAGCCACATGGGGCGGAGTCGGAAGGCAGAGGTTTGAGGATAGGGGGCAGAGTCAGAGGAGAGGGCAGTGCCGGGAGCGGCACCGAAGGGAAGGAGGTGTCTGGGGAGAAGAAGGAATTGCGGGAAGGAGGGACAGACAAAGGGAGAGACTCCTTGTCTTGGTTTTGAAAAGACAGGTGTCTGCTAAGGAGAGGCAGGCCTCTCTAGGAAATGAGGAATTTGAATCCTTCCCTCCGTGTTATTATAATTTGGAAGATTAAAAAATAAAACTTTTCAGTCAGAGCTATGGGGAAAAGGAATAACAGTCCTTTACTAGTAAATATAACAGGACAGACAAAAAAACAACAGCAATTATAACAATAGTAGAACAGAACCAAGAACCCCGAGGGCACACGGTGGAAGCTCCGGCGCTGATGGCTGGAAGCCGGGCATGGTGGGCTGTCCTCCGCAGGCAGGGGGTGTCCTCGGCAGGCAGAGGTGGCAGTGCCGGAGAAGCCGCAGCGGCAGGACCCGGTCTCACCCAAAATCCAGCAGGATAGCGAAGAAACTCCGAATTCCTGGATACTCCAACAGATGGTAGAATTCCCAGGACCAGACTCCTTCGCCAACCGTGGACTCCAGCAGCTGTGGCCCGATCGGTGCTCCCCCCCGGAAAGAAGAAAGAAAAGCCGCGAGATCCCCCCACCCTCCGCTCTCTCTGGGAGCTTTTTTCCCTCCCCCAAAACTAAGTTATCAGTTCTTTTGTCCACGTTAAGCACTCAGCACTTAGTCTCCTAGCAACTTGGGAGGGGGGAAAAATTCTACAGGAGACTTAAACCCCAACATTATCCACCCCGAATTTTTTTCCCACACCAACATATTATATTGAATTTAAATCTTTAAATAATATACATATATATACATGTGAATATAAATACAGACACAGTCACAGTGTTCACCGAAAAACAAGGTCCCCTTGAGGTATGCAGCGGGTCTCTCCATCCTTTTGCATCACCCACCATGTGCAGCCAGGTCCCTGAGCAAAAACAACCCCAGGAGCGGGATTGTCTTTGCTGGAGGCAGAATTAATCCACAGTTTTTCCCAGCATTCCTCTCATGTGTACTACAGGAACTTTATCTCCATCTCTTGTTCCCAGGGGCTCAGATTGGGCGGGGCCTGCTCGGTTGGTGGAACCTCGAGTGTTCACTAACCAGGTGGCCTTTGCTAAATTATTCTCCCAATTCTTAAAAGTCCCCGCACCCAGTGCCTTCAAAGTGGTTTTAAGCAGGCCATTGCATCATTCAACCTTCCCGGCTGCTGGTGCATGATAAGGAATATGGTACACCCACTCAATGCCATGTTCTCTAGCCCAGGTGTTTATAAGGCTGTTCTTGAAATGAGTCCCGTTGTCAGACTCAATCCTCTCAGGGGTACCATGTCTCCACAGGATTTGCTTTTCAAGGCCCAGGATGGTGTTCCGGGCAGTAGCATGGGGCACAGGGTAGGTCTCCAGCCATCCAGTGGTGGCTTCCACCATGGTCAGCACATAGCGCTTGCCTTGGCGGGTTTGGGGAAGGGTGATGTAGTCAATCTGCCAGGCTTCCCCGTACTTATACTTGGACCATCGCCCACCATACCACAGGGGCTTCGCCCGCTTGGCCTGCTTGATGGCAGCACACGTCTCACAGTCATGGATAACCTGAGAAATACTGTCCATGGTTAGATCCACCCCTCGGTCTTGTGCCCACTTATAGGTGGCATCTCTACCCTGGTGACCTGAGGCATCATGGGCCCGTCGAGCTAGGAACAACTCTCCCTTGTGTTGCCAGTCTAAGTCTATCTTTGACACCTCTATCTTGGCAGCTTGATCTACCTGCTCGTTGTTTCAGTGCTCCTCATTAGCCCGACTCTTGGGGACATGGGCATCTACATGGCGGACTTTGACAGGTAGCTTCTCTACCCGAGTGGCAATGTCCTTCCACTCATCTGCAGCCCAGATTGTCTTTCCCCTACGCTGCCAATTGGCCTTTTTCCACCTGTCCAGCCAACCCCACAGAGCATTGGCCACCATCTACGAATCAGTGTAGAGGTAGAGCTTTGGCCACTTCTCTCTTTCAGCAATGTCCAGGGCCAGTTGAACAGCTTTGAGTTCAGCAAGTTGGCTTGACCCACCTTCTCCTTCAGTGGCTTGTGCAACCTGTCGTGTGGGGCTCCATACAGCTGCTTTCCACTTCCGGTTCATCCCTACGACACGGCAGGAACCGTCAGTGAAAAGAGCATAGCGTGTTTCTTCTGCTGGCAGTTGGTTGTATGGTGGAGCTTCTTCAGCACGTGTCACTTGTTCCTGCTCCTCTTCATCCATGAGACCAAAGTTTTCACCTTCCGGCCAGTTTGTAATTATCTCCAAAATCCCAGGGCGATTTGGGTTTCCAATGCGGGCGCGCTGAGTGATGAGGGCAATCCATTTGCTCCATGTGGCGTTGGTGGCATGATGGGTGGAGGGAACCTTTCCTTTAAACATCCACCCCAGCACCGGTAGTCGGGGTGCCAGCAGGAGTTGTGCTTCTGTGCCAATCACTTCTGAGGCAGCTTGAACTCCTTCATAGCCGGCCAAGATTTCCTTCTCTGTTGGAGTGTAGTTGGCTTCGGACCCTCTGTAGCTTCGGCTCCAGAATCCCAGTGGTCGGCCTCGAGTCTCCCCAGGCACCTTCTGCCAAAGGCTCCAGGACAGGCCATTGTTCCCGGCTGCTGAGTAGAGCACGTTCTTCACATCTGGTCCCATCCTCACTGGGCCAAGGGCTACTGCATGAGCGATCTCCTGCTTGATCTGGGCAAAGGCTTGTTGCTGTTCAGGGCCCCAGTGGAAATCGTTCTTCTTGCGGGTGACCAGGTAGAGAGGGCTCACAATCTGGCTGTACTCAGGAATGTGCATCCTCCAGAATCCTATAGCGCCTAGGAAAGCTTGTGTCTCCTTTTTGCTGGTTGGTGGGGACATTGCAGTGATCTTATTGATGACCTCAGTGGGAATCTGCCGACGTCCATCTTGCCACTTTACTCCCAGGAACTGGATCTCTCGGGCAGGTCCCTTGACCTTGCTCTGCTTGATGGCAAAACCAGCTTTCAGGAGAATGTGGATGATCTTCTCTCCTTTCTCAAACACTTCCATTGCCGTGTTCCCCCACACAATGATGTCATCGATATACTGTAGGTGCTCCGGAGCCTCACCCTTTTCCAGTGCAGCCTGGATCAGTCCATGGCAGATGGTGGGGCTGTGTTTCCACCCCTGCGGCAGTCGGTTCCAGGTGTACTGCACGCCCCTCCAGGTGAAAGCAAACTGAGGCCTGCATTCTGCAGCCAGAGGAATGGAGAAAAAGGCATTAGCAATGTCAATTGTGGCGTACCATTTTGCTGCCTTGGACTCCAGCTCGTACTGGAGTTCCAGCATGTCCGGCACAGCAGCGCTCAATGGTGGAGTCACTTCGTTCAAGGCACGGTAGTCCACAGTCAATCTCCATTCTCCGTCAGGCTTGCGCACAGGCCAGATGGGGCTGTTGAAGGGTGAGTGGGTTTTGCTGACCACCCCTTGGCTCTCCAGCTCCCGAATCATCTTTGTGGATGGGGATCACGGCATCTCGATTTGTCCGATACTGTCGGTGGTGCACCGTCGAGGTGGCAACCGGAACTCGTTGCTCTTCTACCTTTAGAAGTCCTACTGCAGATGGGTTCTCCGACAGTCCAGGCAAGCTATTCAATTTCTTAATGCCCTCTGCCTCCACAGCTGCTATTCCAAAAGCCCACCTGAGTCCTTTAGAGTCTTTGTAATAACCATTCCGGAGGAAGTCTATGCCCAAAATACACGGGGCCCCTGAGCCAGTCACAATTGGATGTTTCTGCCATTCCTTCCCGGTCAGGCTCACCTCGGCTTCCAACAGAGTCAGTTCCTGTGATCCCCCCGTCACCCCAGCAATGGAAATAGGTTCTGTCCCCACATATTCCGATGGTATCAGGGTACACTGAGAACCAGTATCAACTAAAGCTTCATATTTCTGTGGGTCTGATGTGCCAGGCCATTGGATCCACACCGTCCAATAGACCCGGTTTTCCCATGCCTCTCCCTGGCTAGAGGCAGGGCCCCTCTAGCACCGGTCATTATTCCCCTCCTGGGAATACATGGTAGAGGTTCCTTCACGGGGATCTGACATATCATCCTCACTTCTATAATACCTGGCAGCCTGGTCGTGCGATGTCGAGGCTACCTTCATCTTAGTGGAACCCCCTCGGTTAGTGTTTCTCTCCTTGAGCTCAGGCACCCGTGCTGCCAGGGCAGAAGTGGGTTTCCCATCCCACCTTCCCATGTCTTCCCCATGGTCACGCAGAAAGTACCACAGGTCAGCTCGTGGGGTGTACCCTCTCTCTCTAGCTGGGGGCTGTTGAGCTCTGACTCTGGGGCCTGTAACTCGCACCGGTGCCACATGGGAACTGTTCCTCCTCATCATCTCCTCCATCTTCTCTGTCACCTCCTCTCTCATCTCCCTCATCTCCTCTCTGAGTTCCTTAGCCACGGCAGAGACCTGAGCCTGCATTGGGCCATTGATGATACTCTCATAATTTCTAAGCTTGTTGGCTACAGAACCCACTGTCTCTCGGTTGTTATCAGGATGAATTGTTGCAATGTATGTGGCGTATTGAGATGGTCCTAGAGTTGCCAGATTCCACAGCATTTGCCCTGTGCACCTGACTTTGTCGGGGTCATTATCATGCTGTCCACCCCTCCCAAAGAGTACCTCCAATACTGCCACTTCTCTCAGCTGTTGGATCCCTTCCTCAAGGGTCTTCCAGCGCATTCTATGATGGTGCTCCTGCATTCTGTCTCTGTGGACAAACCTCTCCCGTACACTCATTAAAAGCCGCTCCCAAAGGGAAAGGGGCCCTGGCTCCCTTACGAATACCTGATTCACACCTGAGTCCTGGGTCAAGGGTCCCAAATTCCTTGCCTCACTACTATCTAGCTGCACGCCTGTACCTATAAGGTCCCAGACCCAAAGTAACCAGGCTGTATAAGCCTCACGTCCCTGCCGTGCAAGATCTTTTTGCAGATTACGGAGACTTTCATATGTCAGGGCCTCAGTGATGATCTCAACCTCTGACTCCTCCCCGGGTTGTGAGGGCCCTCCTTTCTTATCCTTGTTGCCTGGGTGCTCTGATTTCACCTTATACTTCTTTGTTTCCACAGGGGCCACTGCTGCTGGCTGTGGCTGCCCCTGTGGTTCAGCTGGAACCTGGACGGTTGTAACGTCTGTGGGTTCTGCTGCTGCACCATCAGACTCTCCTTTGTTGGGGCAGGGGGAGGGTTTCCCAGCAGCTGGGGCTAATGAGGCTACTACAGGGGAAAGGTACTCCCTCAGCATCTCACCCATCTCCTTCACCCAATCTGGGTGGTTTATTCCTGAGGCAGGCTGTGGGACAGTGTCAGGTTGTGGGACGGGCTCAGGCTGTGGGGCAGGGTCAGGCTGTGGGACGGGCTCAGGCTGTGGGGCAGGGTCAGGTTGTGGGGCAGGGTCAGGTTGTGGGACGGGCTCAGGCTGTGGGGCAGGGTCAGGCTGTGGGGCAGGGTCAGGCTGTGGGACGGGCTCAGGCTGTGGGGCTGCATCCTTATTCTCTAGGGTAGGTATCAGGGTGGTTATCCAGGTCAGCCTCCCCTTATCTCTTAATGCTAAACAGAACAGGCATACCAGCAACACCAGCCACTGTATGATGTCATTAACATTCAGAGATTTGAACCCTTCAAAGACTGGTGGGGTAGGGCCAAAGAGCTGGGTGAAGGGTTGTGAAAAAATTTCCCCGGTGTCATTTCTTCACAGTAGGTACCGTTGTTAAAGTAACTCCAGAAACACACAGTTAGTGTATGATAGCCCTGAATCCATGTGCCTGCCTTCCAGAGGAAATTAAAAATCCACGATTTCCTCACTTCGTTAACCTATATAGCAAAATTGATGACAGCCACAGTAACTTTAGTTACAGGGCCCATGTTTAGAAAAGTGCCTGCAAATGGGAGAAATACAGCCACACCCACATGCCACCCAAACCAGGTTAAGCCAGACCACATGATATCCAGTGCACAGCAATGTAGGCACTTAAGAACTGTTATTCCTTTTTCTCTCAATGCCCCACGTTGGGCACCAAATTCTGTCTTGGTTTTGAAAAGAGAGGTGTCTGCTAAGGAGAGGCAGGCCTCTCTAGGAAATGAGGAATTTGAATCCTTCCCTCCGTGTTATTATAATTTGGAAGATTAAAAAAATAAAACTTTTCAGTCAGAGCTATGGGGAAAAGGAATAACAGTCCTTTACTAGTAAATATAACAGGACAGACAAAAAAACAACAGCAATTATAACAATAGTAGAACAGAACCAAGAACCCCGAGGGCAAACGGTGGAAGCTCTGGCGCTGATGGCTGGAAGCCGGGCACGGTGGGCTGTCCTCCGCAGGCAGGGGGTGTCCTCGGCAGGCAGAGGTGGCAGTGCCGGAGAAGCCGCAGCGGCGGGACCCGGTCTCACCCAAAATCCAGCAGGATAGCGAAGAAACTCCGAATTCCTGGATACTCCAACAGATGGTAGAATTCCCAGGACCAGACTCCTTCGCCAACCGTGGACTCCAGCAGCTGTGGCCCGATCGGTGCTCCCCCCCGGAAAGAAGAAAGAAAAGCCGCGAGATCCCCCCACCCTCCGCTCTCTCCGGGAGCTTTTTTCCCTCCCCCAAAACTAAGTTATCAGTTCTTTTGTCCACGTTAAGCACTCAGCACTTAGTCTCCTAGCAACTTGGGAGGGGGGAAAAAATTCTACAGGAGACTTAAACCCCAACACTCCTCATGGCTTGGGAGCACATGGCTTCGGCTGTTTTGGACAAAGGAATCCCCTCCATCTTGTGACCTCCCCCCCACCTGGGGACCACTAAGATGGGAGGTTTGAGTATTCGGACCGCCTGCGAAGGTACAAGCTGGGGAAAAGTCACAAAGTACTGGGGTTTTTTTCCTTTTTATTTTGCTTTTACAATGCAAACTTAATTTTTAAGCTATAAAAAGCAAAAGTTGCATCTTCTTTATTATTAGAGGGGCCCGATTCAACTATTTTTTTTTTGTTAAAGCCTCCCAAAATTCTGGGGAGCTTATTTGCTCTAATGATAAGTGTGGAAACTGAGAAAACAACCACAGAGATAATTTTTTCAGATGTTTCTTTGAATAATGGGTCTCACCATCATCCAAGGCATATAAAATATGGTGATAGACTCTTTTGTGAGACACAGACAGCCTTGCAGCCATTTTTGGCTCAGATTTTGAGTTTCTGTGTCCTCTTTATTTTGACTGAGAAACGGAAAGAAAAAAAAGCCAAAAGGGGAAACAGTTTCCTTTTCCACCCTGTCCTAGGGTGACTGTGTATCCCCCAATCGTCTGTTGGGTGCAGGGGGGAGGGAAGCGCCTTTGTTTTTCCCCAGGAAAACTCTGCTCATCAGAGTGACCTTGAAGCGGGGGAGTTGGAACACGGCAAGACAAAAGAAGCTCTGTTGTTTTTTTTTCCCCACCAGTTAGTTAGTTTAGTGCTAGCGTGGTTAGACGCTGTAGAATAGCTGAAGATTTTTGCCTTTGTTTTCTTTTTCTTTTTTTTCCTTTTTCTTTTCCTTCCTTTTTTCCTTTTTGCCCTCTCCTCGGAACTGTTCCAACCTCTCCAGACTAAGGACCTGGGGAAGCACCGGGGGCCTCCACAGGGGACCCACCCCACCAAGACCAGCCCTGCACATCTCCTTTTCTCCCAACTCCAGCGGAGACAGAGCGGTGGAGCACCGTGACGATCTTCAAGAGGAGACTTTCTTTAAGTTTGTTATCCCTCCGTAAGTGGCATGAAGCTCTTGTCATTGGGTATGGTGCTGGGAGTGCTTTGCCTGTTTAATAAACAGGTTTTTTTCCACTTCTCTCTGAGGAAGTCTTTTCCCAAACTGATTGGGGGAGGGGAGGGGAGCCCCTTGGGAGGATTTCTCCCAAAATCTGCCTGAAACCACCACACACCCCCCAGGCTGCTGAAAGAAGCTTGCTATTAAAGCACTTTGAAGGTTCACTCTGAAAGCAAAAACCTTCCCTGAAAAAGAAAAAAACCTTTTCCCTGAGGAACACCACCTCTGAAAAAGATTTTCCCTTAGAAAACCGAAAGTGGTACTCACCAAAATTCCAGCGTTCCTTTCCTTTCTTGTCCAATCCCTCCTTTTGCCTGTGACTGACCCTTTTTGGTGCAAAAAGAGCTTCCAGTCTCGGTTCCCAGGGTCATTATTTCCACGAACATGTGGTCACCTTCTCTGGGAGCAGCTTGCCATTCGGGAGGCTTCTTCACAGCACTCCGATGGGTTTTTTGAGTCCAAAGGAGAAAACTGTAGCCCTGGCCTGTAGAATCCTGTGTTTCGGAGACGCCACAGCAAACGCCAAGCCTGACGGGTCTGTCTCTGCGTGGGTGGGCTACGTTTCGTGACTCACGTACGTGCATGAGATTCCTTGGCCGCGTGCTCCCCAAGTGGTTCTTCCAGCTTTTGGGGAACCTTTTGTGGCTTTGAGCCGCACGTTGTGCACCAGTTGTAGAATTTCCCCACGAGACTAGATGACCGCCAATGGCAAAAGTGAGAGTCTGCTCTCTGGCACCAGGTGGGATTTTACAGCTTTTATTCTCAAGTCCTGCCTGCTTTGCTGGAGACATTTCCCAATGACTCACCAATGCCAGAGAGGGCTGGCCTCTCCCCCATCAGGGCTTTTTCCCCAGGGGGCAGGGCCTGGAGGAACCACCCAATCAATAAGGGAGAAGCGGCAGGGGAAGAGAGTTAGGTTCCATTTCAGTGTGGGGGATGGGCACTGCTGGGCAAGGACGGATAGAAAAAACATTACAAACCCGATGAAATATAAACCCAATTAATGCATTACAACAAACTATGATTACTGTTGTGATAAAAATTTGTTTGCGGATGGGGCAGTTCTTGTTCCAGGTGATTTTGACCTGCTATGAGTATTAGAGGAAGGAGTCAGCATGATAGGACTGGGGCGGGGGGGAGGGGTGCTCGTGGAGATTTGGTCATTGGAGATTCAAGGGGTTAGGGTAGGTTCTAGACCCCGCCCAGAACTGCGGTTCTAGACCCCGCCCAGAACCGCGGTTCTAGACCCTGCCCAGAACCGGTCCCTTGGTCTGGACCACCCAGTTGGAGGGAAAACCCAGACTGGATTTCTCCTGGAAAGTGGAATGGAGTCAGCAAAGAGGGAAAGAAAACCGATACTGGATTGCTCCCGGAGTCTGGAGTGGCGTCAACTGGATGGAGGGAAAATCTGGACTGTAATCTGGGCAGTGTAGTCTGTGTAGACTGCAAGTGCATAATTCAGGACTGATCCAATCCCACTGAAGATTTTCCATGAAATTTGGTGAGAATGGGCCTCAAGTTATTTGCACGCACAGCTCCCTAGGGTGGACTTTTCCTGTGTAACGCTGGCATCAGGGGCAGCTTGGAAACGAAATTCAAAGGCAGCATCTGAGACAATGGCATTTTAACCTGTGATTAAAATTTCTATGAAATAGCTTCAATGCTATCTACTACAGAATAACTGAAATCAAATGGAGACAAGCAGATCAACATGGTATTGATTTATTCTGGGTTGTATGTTCTACATGAATGATCCCTTTTCCTCATTTACTGAAGATATCTCTGTGTTATCCCTACCTCTTGCTGAACCTGCACACAAACTTTGCAATATGTGCCACGGGTTGATTAATTTAAGATAATTTTAGGGAATAAATAATTCTTTTTAAACACATCTCCACCTTTGATTTCCTCTGAAAATAGACAATGAACAGAAACATACTGAATCTGCATGTGGTCTGTGTCTTATTTCTAACTCCTTGATGATGAAGTGATGATTTCTGTTTTGTTTCCAGATTGAAAATCGAGTTGCTGAGATAAATTTTATCAGTAAGAAAGCAGCAAGTTCTATAGGGTTTGACAGTCTGGAAGCACTGGACAGGTCCTATTTCTAGATGGTGGCATCAGTGTTGGAGTCTATGGGTAAGTTGCTCTTGAATTGAAATTTTTCTTGACACTTCTGCAAATGTGAATAGAACTAGAAAAGAAAATTATGGCCACACTGAAATGCAGCATAACATCAACGAGTTCAGCTGACAGTGTGAAGTGTTTTTATATCCACAAAGCTTTATTGCACTTAAGTTTGCACTCCTGAGCTGTGAGTTTAGTTTCAAAGGTCTGATATTGCTGAAGAACAGACCCAATTCACGTTCTGCTATTTTTCCTGCCCTAAAACAGCATTTTAGTAGCTCTGCGCCAGTTACACAAGGAAATATGCTAATGTAATATTAAAATTATTTAAATTATGTGATGTTGCATCTTGTTTATCTGACATTAAAATCTAAGACTGCAGCTCTAACCCCTGATTGCCTTTTTGTATGAGTGATTTAGTGCTAAAACTAAGTTCAGCAATCAGAATTTAAAAACAAACAAACAAAAACACACAAGAAAAGAGGGGAAAAAAGAGAGGCTGCATTAGGAGAATATTTCCTCTCTGGAAAAACTAAAGACCTTTACTTAGGGCTGTTCCTTTTGCCAGCATCCCAAATGCTCCTACATTCCTAAAAGAAGTAAATTCCAGTATCATCTACCTTGAGACATGGAAGACCAGGAAATTACACGTTTTAAATATCCACAGGAAACTGAATAGTTTTTGTGGTTTTCCTGGGATGCAGAGTGCTGTGTCCAGCTCTGGGGCCTCTGACATGAGAAGGACTGTTGGAGTCCAGGGCATTCCTTTGGTTGCCCTGGAGGATCAGAGACCTGGGCAGGGGGGTCTGGGACCCCAGCCCAGAGCTCAGAGAGACACTGGATTTGATTTCAGTCCATGGGGGAGGCTTCTTGCACTGCAGGAAGCATTGCAGGCCACAAGAGTGTGAAAAATAGTAGTTTAGTATATCACAGGGTGAAAAAACAGTGGGTTTGGGATTTTTGGCATTGAAGTGAATGGGGCAAGATGGAGAATTTGGGGCGTTGTCTCCTTCTTCTTCCTTCTTGTTCCCTCACTCCATTTCTGCAGTGACGTTGGCACAAAGTAGTTAGTGAGGATTGGGTCAGAGTAAAGATGACCTTTTTAGTAATAGGGATAGACATTGGTAATAAATAGTAAATAAAGAATACGTAGCAATTAGTATAAAAGATAAGGACAGCCCAGAGACAGGAGGAGTCACCAGATGTCCGAGCCGCGGCAAACATCTTTTGGACACTGAGAAAATTGTAAGGTAAGAACTAATAAATGAAGCATGTAACCTTGAAGACTCTGTCTTTTCCTGCGTTTGGCACAGAGCTTTGCAGAGGGCCAGAACTCTAAAACCACCTGAATGCCGGGGAATTTAAACTCCTGCAAAAGGAGCCCCCGACAAAGGACATGAACCTGCTGAAGTGACTCCAGAGGAGAAATAAGGGCTAAAGAACATCTCCTATGAAGTCAAGCTGGGAGGGCTGGGGTTTTTCAGCCTGGAAAAAAGGCTTTAGCAACACTTAGAGCATCCTTCCTGTGCTGAAAGGGGGTGTGTCTGGTTCCATCCCCGCTCCAGGCGGGAGATGACCTCTGGCTAGCTCTGGGCAACACAGCCACAGAATGTTCCCAGTCCGGGGGGGCACACAGGCTGTTACCTGCTGGGTCGGCTTCTCAGCAGCTGGACCAAAGAGTGTCGTGACAGCAACGGCAGCAGAAGAGCAAAGGCTGGCTCTCAGCTTAGCAGGTTAAAAGATGTTTATTAGCTCAAGAGCTGAGGAGCAGAGAGCTCTGAGCTGAGAGGCTGAGAGAGTTTGAATCTCCCTCCTCCACCTTATAAGTGGGGGAGGGGTTCCAGGGAGGCTACAACAAGACAACAAATGAGGGGATTCAGGGGCTAACAAAGTGTGCCCACCCCCAAGCCTTGGACCACTAAAATCCAGAGGAAAGGAATTCCCCCCAGGGGGCCTATCACCTGAAGCCCTCTTCCTGACATTTCACAATCTGGGAGGGACACCTGGAGAGACAGGCTGCCTCAGAACGAGGGGGGGCAGAGGGGATGTTACAAGTCAGGTGGGGGCTGGGAGGACTGACACAAAACACCTTAATATACAGAAAACACAAAAGGGTTACAACATTGGGGATAAAGTGAAATGAACCATAACATAAACTTTTAATAAAAACCTAATAAAACAGTTCTGCACCACTACAGGGGGTTATAAGAAGGCTGGAAAAATATATATACAAGACCTTGGAATGATAGGACACAGGAGAATGGCCTTAAATGGAAAGAGGGCAGGTTTATATTACAGAACAGGTACAAATGCTGTACCATGAGGGTGGCAAGGCAGTGAGATGGGTTTTCCAGAGAAGTTGTGGATGCCCTGTCCCTGGCAGTGTTCAATGTCAGGTTAGATGAGGCTTTGAGCAACCTGGTCTAGTGGCAGGTGCCCTGACCACAAAAGGGAGGGGCTTGATGATCCTCAAGGTGCATGAGTGGATGTGATATATCCACTCAATGCCTTGTCCTCTAGCCCAGGTGTTTATAAGGCTGTTCTTGAAGTGGGTCCCATTGTCTGACTCAATTCTCTCTGGAGTGCCATGTCTCCACAGGATTTGCTTTTCAAGGCCCACGATGGTGTTCCAGGCAGTAGCGTGGGGCACAGGGTGGGTCTCCAACCATCCAGTGGTGGCTTCCACCATGGTCAGCACACAGCGCTTGCCTTGGCGAGTTTGGGGAAGGGTGATGTAGTCAATCTGCCAGGCTTCCCCGTACTTATACTTGGACCATTGCCTGCCATACCATAGCAGCTTGGCCTGCTTCACCTGCTTGATGGCAGCACACATCTCACAGTCGTGGATAACCTGAGAAATATTGTCCATGGTTAGATACACCCCTTGGTCTCGTGCCCACTTATAGGTGGCATCCCTGCCCTGATGACCTAGCCTGTTGAGCTAGGAACAACTCTCCCTTGTGTTGCCAATTTAAGTCTATCTTTGACACCTCTATCTTTGCAGCCTGATCTACCTGTTTGTTGTTCTCGTGCTCCTCGTTAGCCCAACTCCTGGGGACATGGGCACCTACATGACGGACTTTGACAGGTAGCTTCTCTACCCGACTGGCGGTGTCCTTCCATTCATCAGCAGCCCAGACTGGTTTCCCCCTACGCTGCCAGTTGGCTTTTTCCACCTTTTCAGCAAAGCCCACAGAGAATTGGTGAATGCCAATCAGTGTATGCATGACTCGGTGTAGAGGTAGAGCTTTGGCCACTTCTCTCTTTCAGCAATGTCCAGGGCTAGTTGAACAGCTTTGGGTTCAGTTAGTTGACTCGATCCACCCTCTCTTTCAGTGGCTTGTGCAACCTGTCCTGTGGGGCTTTATACGGCTGCTTTTTAATTCTGGTTTATCCTTATGATGCGGCAGGAACCATTAGTGAAAAGAGCATAGCGTGTTTCTTCGGCTGGCAGTTGGTTATACGGTGGAGCTTCTTTAGCACATGTCACTTGTTCCTGCTCCTCTTCATCTGTGAGATTAAAGTCTTGACTTTCTGGCCAGTTGGTAATTACTTCTAAAATCTCAGGGCGATTCGGATTCCCAATACGAGTGCGCTGAGTGATGAAGGCAATCCATTTGCTCCATGTGGCGTTGGTGGCGTGATGGGTAGAGGGAACCTTTCCTTTAAACATTCACCCCAGCACTGATAGTCGGGGTGCCAGGAGGAGTTGTGCTTCTGTGCCAATCACCTCTGAGGTGGCTTGAACTCTTTCCTAGGCGGCCAAGATTTCCTCCTCTGTTGGTGTGAAGTTGGCTTTGGACCCTCTGTAACTTTGGCTCTAGAATCCCCAGGCACCTTCTGCCAAAGGCTCTAGGACAGGCCATTGTTCCCGGTTGCAGAGTAGAGCATATTCTTCACATCTGGTCTTATCCTGACTGGGTCAAAGGCTACCACACGAGCGATCTCCTGCTTGATCTGGGCAAAGGTTTGTTGCTGTTCAGGGCCCCATTGGAAATTGTCCTTCTTGCGGGTGACCAGGTAGGGAGGGCTCATAATCTGGCTGTACTCAGGAATGTGCATTCTCCAAAAACCAGTGGTGCCTAGGAAAGCTTGTGTTTCCTTCTTGCTGGTCTGTGCAGATGTTGCAGTGGTCTTATTGATGACCTCGGTGGGAATCTGACGCCGTCCATCTTGCCACTTTACTTTCAGGAACTGGATCTCTTGGGCAGGTCCCTTGACTTTGCTCTTCTTGATGGCAAAACCGGCTTCCAGGAGAATGTGGATGATCTCTCCTTTCTCAAACGCTTCCGTTGCTGTGTTCCCCCACACAATGATGTCATTGATGTACTGTAGATGTTCCGGAGCCTCACCCTTTCCCAGTGCAGCCTGGATGAGTCTAGGGCAGATGGTGGGGCTGTGTTTCCACCTCTAGGGCAATTGGTTTTAGGTGTACTGCACGCCCCTCCATCCTCCAGGGGGGCGTTTTCTGATTATGGGCCATTAGGGCCCACCAGTGACATGACACATTCCGTCATCCCATTGTGAGATGCTCCACCCAGTGGGGGGGGAGCCAACTGTTCCTAGCAAGATCAAAACTGGGACTGAAGAACATAAGGTATCCAGTTTTCCCACTGGATTCCCAGAGGAAGACTGGACCCATCTTGTCACCACTGGACTTTCTACAGGACCATCTCTACTCCCCTGGACTACATCTGTTACTCGAGGAGGACTTATTTAGACTGCTTCCAACACCCTGACCACCAGGGGTGCCAGGTCATTTCCATGACTCTGTCAGAGTTTTCCAGGATTTTTGGTTGCTACCTTGCTCGGCTTTTTTGTGCTACTATATTTGTATTTCCTTTTTTTTTTTTTTTTAGTATTCCTAGTAAAGAACTGTTACTCTTATTCCCAAATCTTTGCCTGAAAGCATCTAATTGCAAAATCATAATAATTTAGAGGGAAGGGGGCATACATTCTCTTACATTCCAAGGGAGGCTCTAGCTCTCCTTAGCAGACAACTGTCTTTCAGAACCAAGACACTGAATAACTCTGTCCTTTGTGGGGGAATTATGACCACCTATTAAAAAAAAAAAAAACAAACAAAAAACCCCTGAAGCTGATGTTTGTATTTTCACTTTATTCTTCTTTGGGGGAAAAAAGGACCTGATGTTGTTCTCATCCCTGGTTTCATGACAGATCTGGATATCTGCTCTGGGGGCTAGGACAGCTGCATGTCCAGGATGTGATGAGTAATGGGCACCACTGGTTGATGCTGTGTTCTTGCCTACCTCGACTGGTCAATGCTGCTGCTGTTGGGGTTTGAGTATTGCCATGGAGCTTCTGTGGACATGGAACAGTCCTTGCCCCTGCAGGTGGATCTGTGCCTCCCTTGGAGGCTCTGATTTGCCCTGGATTGGCGGAGGAAGAATATGTCAGGGAAGCCACGAAGTCTCCACTTGCTCCTTTATTTGCCAAGTAACCTGGAGTGAGTGCAGTAACCCTGAGGATGGAGAAGGGCTTGGGATGAGGCCAAGAGACCTGGGGAAACCATTTTGCAGAATGATACTTGTGTGGAAAGGTTTGTCTAATACTTGGTGGTTTTGTTCATATTGTGTGTGTTTTCTTGTTTTAGTGACTATTTGAGTTCTGGGGCACTGCATTCAAAGGCAAGCAGATCTTTTCTAGTGCACAATATCCTTCTAATTATTTTATATTTGATTTTGTGGAGCAAAATTGGGTTTTGGTTTCATCCTCTGTACATAAGGGCACAGGAACTGCATTGACCCTTCCACACAAAGAGTTCTACATGCACACTGGTTAATTGGCGTAGGTGATTTAGGCTCCGCCCAAAGGAGATTCCCAATGGAGTTTTAAAGAGAGGCGCTGTTGGATTTCCCAGAGCTGGTTGAGTTAATTTTTGTGTTGTGTACTAAACAGTTGAACGTTTTTTTTTTCTTCCAGAATGCTGCCATACAACACACCTGGGTGCTTTGCACATCCTAGGTTTTTTCCATCTCTTGTCACATCAGAACACCCTGGCATCCTCAGGTCCAGAGGGACTTTGAGAAAAAGGATTCCCAGTGAGACAAGCAAGGTAATGTTGTTGTTGTGGATTTGCTTGGAAAAAATTTTTTTGGTTTGGGGTTTTTTGGTGGTTTTGTGGGTTTTTTTGTTTGGTTGGTTGGTTTGGGGTTTTTTTGGTTTTTTTTTGCACAAAACCAAACAGAAACAAGCCACCTCTGGGAAACCTAACAGCAGCTGTCACTGAAACTCCAGTGGGAGTCTCTTCCAGGCTGAGCCTAAATGCCCTGTGTCCCTGAGAAAAAGTGTCACTTAGCATGGGGTACGACTGACTTGAGGCCTTAGTTCCACAGCAGCACTGCTCCTCTACGGATGTGCACTATGGCTGAGGAGGGATGGATATAGAAGGAGGAAAACAGCCCAGCCTTTCACAAGCTTTTCACAGTCTGCACTGGGGCTGGAGGCGCTTCCCTCCTCTGCTTTGCATGGATTTTATCTGCTCCCCTCCTCTCCCCCAGGCCGAAGTTCCCAGCACATGGGGGCTGTTAGGCTCCCTCTGGCCTCAGCCCACGGGAGCAGTCTCCCTCTGTGGGCACAAGAACACGTCCTGCAGGCACTTTCTGCAGTGTCATTCTCTTGCCCCCTTGGAGCTGTTAGACCACGCTGCCGTGCAGAGCACAGGGACAGTTTGGAGTGGTCGTGGCCATGCCCAGTCCTGGCTGTGTTCTTGAGGAACTGTCTCTGCCACAAAGTCAGGGTGCTTCTGACAGTGTCCCCACCCTGGCTGTGGCCGCCTGAGCGTGCAGGTGCTGCCGTGAGAGGGCTCTGCCAGGGGTGCGGAGCCTGGGCTGGGTGGGGGCTCACTGGATCCATGGACCTACCACGTGCCTACCCAGGCCATGGCCCTGCACTGTCCCCACCCCTGCCACACACAAGGCAGCCAGTAAGGCCCTGTACTCCTTTCACCCTCACTACTGCTCTCTGACCTTTTGCTTTGCCCTTAATGTCTCACCCTGAACACTGACTTTCAAACCTGGTATTGGCAGTAACAGGCAGCCAGTTCAGTTTAGATGTAGTACAGAAACAGGATCTTTCTCTTGTCGTGGTGGGGCAGCGATTGGAGGATGGGGTAAAGAGACTGGAATGCAAAAAGAATTCAAAACATGAAGATGGGCTTAGTTTTGTGGCCAGAGCTCTACTCTGCAGTACCACATTGCCTGAACTTGGCAATGCCATGCACCTGCCATGAGCACACGCCAAGCACCTGCACATGTGCACACGCTGAACGCATGCTGCGCACAGCCTCTGCCTTTCATCCTGACCCTTGCCCTGTGACCTTTTCCTATGATTTTTCGATTTCTTGTGACCAGTGGGTTTTCCCACAATGTTGACTGGATTGTGTGATCCCGTCCATGTTTTCCTGAGGGTAGGCTACCTTCCCTCCACTCCGCATTTTCCCGCATGCCAGACTGCGTGTGCAGTCATCTGTGTTTTCCCAATTCCTGTGTCCATGTGCTCCCATCCACATTCTCCTAGTTCTGTACAATGCACTATCCAGTCCCTGTTTTCCCACGTTCTAGACGGCCTGAGTGTTCCTGTCCATTTTCCTGATTCTGGACTCTGTGTGCAAGCTGGGCCATGTTTTCCCACATTCTTCACAGGATTCAGTCCACGGTTTCCTGATTCCGGACTCTGTGCAATCTGGGCCATGTTTTCCCACATTCTGCACACAATTCAGTCCATGGTTTCCTGAGTCTGGACTCTGCACAATCTAGTCTCTGTTTTACTCATTCTGGGCTCCGCACATCATCCAGTCTGTGAATTCCCAGTTCTGGATGCCAGGTGTGACCCTGTCTGTGTTTTCCTCCATTCCAGACCCCATGTGCCACCTGCTCCAATTTTCCCCCATCCTGGGCTCCATGTGCCATCCAGTCCAGGTTTTCCCCCATTCTGGAGTCTGTGGTTAGTCCAGTCCATGTTTTGCCATATTCTGGACTCCATGCATGACCTGATCCACAGTTTCCTGATTCCATACTCCGCACGTGATCCCATCTGCCTTTTCCTCAATTCCAGTCTCTGTGTGATCCTGGTTTCCCCCATTGCAGATTCTGTGCACAATCAGAGTTAATTACTGATTCTGGACTCCGTGCACAATCCCCTCGGTATTTTCCTCCATTCTGGACCCCACGTGCGATCTGCTTGGTGTTTTCCCCCATTCTGGAGCCCATACATGATCCAGTATGCCTTTCCCCACGTTCTGGGTTCTGAGGTCAATCAGCTCTCTGGTTTCCTGATTCTGGACTCCACGTGCGATCCTGTCAGTGTTTTCCTTCATTCCTATCTCAGTGTGTGATCCCGCCCACATTATCCCCCATTCTGGATTGCCTGCATTTTCCAGTCTGCGTTTTCCCACGTTCCGGATTTGTTGTGCTATCCAGCCCATGGTTTCCTGATTCCAGACTCTGCACATGGGCTTGTCCACATTTTCTTCCATTCTAAATTCCACGTGTGATCTGGTCCACCTTTTCAGCATTCTGGACTCTGCCTATGCTGCTCTCTGGGTTATTCCCCGTGCCATGCTCTGTGTGTGATCCAGTCTGGGATTTTCTCTGTGCTGGGTTCTGCGCACGATCCAGTCCAAGTTTTCCATTCTTGCCCGGTTCCAAAGTCCAGCCCCACTGCTTTCTCCTCTCATGCCAGGCTTTGTGCGTGATCCCACCTGCTTTTTCCCATATCTCCTTCTCTGTGCATGTTCCCAGCAATTTTTTCCTGTGCCAAGCTCTGTGAGTGATCTTGCCCCATTTTGCGCCCATGCTGCCACCTGGCCCCAATTCAGGCTGGATTTCTCTCTCATTTCAGGTTCCAGGCACAGTGTGATCTGGTTTCTCTTTGTTCTGGGTCATGGCTGACATCTGTTTGAGGTTTTCACCTGTTCTGGATTATGGCTGACGTGCAGTCCAGGCTTTCCCCCATCCAGGACATCGGGTACAACCTCACCCACTTTTTCCCCCATTCCAGACTTCTGGCACAGTCCCGTTTGGGTTTCCCCTCATACTGGATTCTCCTATTGGATTCTTGCTTTGGTCTGGTGTTGCTAGACAGACACAAAAAGAACTACAATCACGCAGTCAAGTTCAGAGCAAAAAGAGAGAAGTTTATTTATTGACTTCGATTTATATAGATTCTGGACAACGACCAGGGATTCCTCAGAGATCTCTTCTCACCAGGGAATTGGAAATAATAATTGCAGAAATGTTTTCTGAAGCCTTTCTCCTTTGCTGGTAGATCTTCTCCTTCTGCCTTTGAATTTACAGCTGTTCCCGGCTGTCTTTTGGCTGAATTCCTTGCAGCTCCCAACTGCGTAAACCTGGAATAATTTAGAGGGGACAGAGGTGACATTTTTAGCTGAAAATCTGAGGCAATTGAGAGGCGACACAAGAATGGTTTGTGTAGGAAAATGTGAGTGGATGTTGAAGGAAGCGAGGTGGCATTTTTGAGGGAAAAGCTGATGTTTAGGGGAGAGGGTGAAATTTTTTGGAGCACAAAAGAGTTAATCAATATTGTACCAGAAGGAAAATTTTGGGGGTAAGACTCGATGTAATCTGTAGGGGACAGAATGAATATTTTGGAGTAAAAATGAGGTACTCAGTAGTAGACAAGTAAGGAAGTTTTTGGAGGCAAAACTTGACAAAAGCTCAAGAGCAGAGAATGAACACTGAAGAATAACTGGGGTGAGAAGCAGTGGGCACGTAGGGAAAATTTGGGGGCTAAATGTGAGCTCATCTCTGGAGGAGAGCATGAACATACTGAAGTAGCATGAGGGAATTAGTTGTGGGCAGATGGGAAAATTTTGGGGTAAAGATTATATGAAATAATCTGTAGAGTGATCATTTTGGGGTAAAAATTAGGTACAGATGGACAGTTTGGGGGTAAATCTTAACAAAAGCTACATGGTAGGAAGTAAATAATATTGAAGGAAAAATGAGGGAAACAATAGTGGACATGTAGGGGAATTTTGGGGGGCAAAACCTGAAATGATCTCAAGGTTGAGAATGAATATTTTAGGTAAAAAAGGGGTGATAAGTTATGGACAGTTAAGGAAAAATTTGGGGGTTAAACTTGAGGTAATCTGTAGGGAGAGAGAAAACACTGGCAAACTTGAGGCAGTCACTGGGGGTAGGCAAGGGAAGTTGGGGGTAGAACTTGGGTGTTGGAGTCCAGGGCATTCCTTTGGTTGCCCTGGAGGGTCAGGGACCTGGGCAGGGGGGTCTGAGACCCCAGCCCAGAGCTCAGAGAGACACTGGCTTTGATTTCAGTCCATGGGAAAAACTTCCTACACTGAGAGAAGGTTTACAGGCCACAAGAATGTGAGAAATAGTAGTTTAGCTTATCACAGAATGAGAAAATAATAGTTTTAGGTTCCTAGCATTGAAGTGAATGGGGACAAGATGGAGAATCTGGGGCGTTGTCTCCTTCTCCTTCTCCTTCTTCTTCCCTCACTCCATTGCTGCATTGACGTGGCACAAAGTAGTTAGTGAGGATTGGGTCAAAGTAAAGATGACCTTTTTAGTAATAGTGATAGACATTGGTAAGAAATAGTAAACAAGAAGTACGTAGTAATTAGTATAAAAGATAAGGACAGCCCAGCTCGGGGGGAGACGTGAGGAATCCATGCAGCTGCGAACATCTTGTCAGACTCCGAGAAAATTGTAAGATAAGAAACAATAAACGAAGTATGCAACCTTGAAAAATCTAAACCTGAGAACTCCGTCTCTTCCTTCGGCTCGGCTCAGAGCTGCGCAGGGGAGCAAGGACCCTGAAACCACCTCAATGTTGGGGTAAGTCCCCGACATAGGAGGAACGAAGCAATGCTACGTGAGCCGGAATCCTGTGGCCATCACGAACCCGGAGGGACAGACGGCCCTAATTTGGCCTCATGTTACTGAGATTCCTCAGAACCTCTGGGGGAGGGATGTTTTGGCCGCGTAGGGGGTGCAACTGGGAATGGATTTTTGATTGGGGCCACTGTGATGAAGGTCACAGAGTGTCCCACGCCTCCTTTACAGTGGCTGGTGGACAGACCCATCTGGGAGAACCAGTGGCCCCTCCCTCATGACAAGCTAGTCGCCCTTCGTGAGCTTGTACAGGAGCAGTTGGATCAGGGGCATTTGGAACCATCTGCCAGTCCCTGGAACACTCCTGTCTTTTGTATCAAAAAGAAGTCTGGGAAATGGAGGTTGCTACAAGACCTCCGAAAGATCAATGCTGTGATGGAAGGCATGGGGACATTGCAGGCTGGCATGCCATCGCCTACCATGCTTCCTGCAGACTGGCCGGTCCTCATTGTGGATATGAAGGATTTTTTTTTACGATCCCTCTGCATCCCGATGACAGACCAAAATTTGCCTTCATGGTACCAACAATAAATAATGCCGAGCCCGCACAGCGGTATCAATGGAGAGTTTTGCGTCAGGGCATGCAAAATTTCCCAGTGTTATGCCAATGGTATGTAGCCCGTGCCTTGTCTGGAGTTCGCAAGCAATTTCCTGATGCTCACATCTGTCATGATATGGATGACATTTTGGTGGCTACGCCCACCCAGGATGAGCTGCTGAGGCTACAGCCTCAGTTGTTGAATGCTCTGCATTCTCATGGACTGTAGGTGGCTCCAGAAAAGGTACAATAACAACCTCCCTGGAAATATTTGGGGGTCAAAATTCTGGAACAGACAATCCGTCACCAGGAGGTGCAATTTGTGCAATCGGTGAAGACACTGAATGATGCTCAGAAGTTGGTAGGTGTTATCACTTGGTTACATCCTTACTTGGGACTGACCACAGCACAACTTTCTCCCTTGTTTGAATTGTTGAAAGGGGACACTGATTTAAAGTCACCTTGTGAATTAACCCCTGAGGCACGAAAAGTGCTGGAGGAGGTTCAGCAAACTGTTTCGGCTTGCCAGGAGTACTGCATTGAACCTTCCATTGATGTCCTGTGTTCATTACCTCTCCTGATTTACATCCTACAGGTATCATTGGCCAATGGAATGATGATTGGACTGATCCTCTGCACATCTTGGAATTGGTCTTCCTGCCTCATCAGCCGCATAAGACGGCGACAGCGCTGTTTGAATTGATTGCGTGCTTGATAATCAAGTGCTGGCAATGCTGTTTTCAATTGATGGGTGCAGATCCCTCAAAGATCATACTCCCGGTTCAGAGGGAGGAATTTGATTGGAGCTATGCAAACAATGTTTCACTGCAAAGTGCTCTCGAGGGTTTCTCAGGGCAGATCACTTACCATCTGCCTAGCCACAAGCTATTGCAAGTGGCCAGAAATACTCCATTTTCTCTACCACCCAAAAATAGCCAAGAGCCAGTGCAAGGACCCACCATCTTCACTGACGGTTCAGGCAAAACAGGAAAAACCATTGTTACCTGGCAGGATGGATCTGAGTGGCAGGTTTTGGAAGGTCATGAGGATGGGTCAGCCCAACTGGTTGAACTAAAGGCTGCTGTCATGGCATTTGAGAAATTTTCCCAGGAACCTTTCAATTTGATCACGGACTCCGCCTATGTTGCCGACATCGCACAGCGATTGGGTTGTTCAGTTTTGAAGGAGGTAAGTAACCCTGCCTTGTTTAATTTACTGAAGGCCCTGTGGTGTGCAATTCAGGCCAGAGTTCATCCATATTACGTTCTGCATGTACAGAGTCACACTAATTTGCCAGGATTTGTAGCGGAAGGTAACGCAAGGGCTGACAAGTTGGCTAATCCAGCGTGGGTAGCCCCTCAGCCTGACGTGCTCGCGCAGGCCAAGGCATCGCATGGGTTTTTCCACCAAAATGCGCATACGCTGCAGAAGCAGTTCCAACTGACGGCCACTGAGGCTCGTGAAATGGTCGAGTCGTGCGATGACTGTCACACCCTTGGTGCGCCATTGCCGGCAGGGGTTAACCCCAGAGGCCTTAAAGCCTTGGAGCTTTGGCAGACCGATGTTACCCAGGTCGCCGAGTTTGGCCGGCTCAAGTATGTGCATGTCACGGTGGACACGTTCTCCTCTGCGATGTGGGCTTCTGCTCACACAGGAGAGAAAGCCCATGATGTCATTGCCCACTGGAGGCAGGCCTTTGCTGTTCTTGGCATACCTTCTGCTGTGAAGACTGACAATGGTCCTGCTTATGCCTCGCAGCAGGTACGGCAGTTCCTACAGTCATGGGGTGTGTCACATAACTTTGGCATCCCTCATTCTCCGATGGGACAGGCGATTGTAGAACGCAATCACGGTACACTCAAGCGTGTTCTTCAAAAACAAAAACGGGGAATGCAGGGTGAAACCCCGCACAGTCGGTTGGCAAAGGATTTGTACACCATCAATCACCTTATGGTGCCGCAGAGCTCAAATAATCCTGTCATTTTGAACCATCATCTCTCGTTGCAGGCTTTGGACAGTGAGCAACAGCCTCGAGCAAAGGTACGGGTCCGAAATTTAGTCACCAAGCAATGGGAAGGAACCTATGACCTAATCGCTATGGGGCGAGGGTATACGTGTGTGTCCACAGACACTGGGACACGCTGGGACACGCTGGCTACCTTCAAAGTGTGTCTGTCCTGACCTGCGACCACAGAGGCAGAATTCACCTGACAGGCAAGGTGGAAGCTGTGATCAGCTTGAAATCCACCAAGTGGATGAATCCTCGAGTGATCACTCTGATGATTCCTCCACAGACAGTGATTGAATTTGTATATATTCCTTTTGTAAATTTGTTCATTTTTCTTTTTCTTTTTTTCCTTTTTTTTTTAAGTTAAAAGGGTGAGATGTTACCCTGGTTTTTCTGAGTTTTTTAAAGCCTTTTGAATTTTCATAAATGGAGTCAGATCTTTAGCTACTGTACAATATTAGGAGCAGTTTTCTACCTTTCCCCACAGATGTAACATAAACAAATCCTTTGTTTTTCATTCTCTGTCCTTTGTTTGCATATTTCTAACCTGAAAAGAATTGTAACTGACAATTGGTCTGGCCACTGAGGCTGAGGGGTGGAAGCCCCAAAACGCCAATCTTCTGCTAGACTCAAAAATGTATAAAAAGTAAGAAATAAACAATGGAGGCTCTCTCCCTTGGCTGACTCAGCTTGAGCTGGACGGAGGAACCTCTGCTCTGCAAAAACTCTCTCTCCGTGTGACTGCTTTGTGTGTCTCGGTGACATCGGACCACTAAAATCCAGAGCTAAAGGAATTCCCCCCAGGCTACCTATCACCTGAAGCCCTCTCCCTGAGATTTCGCAATCCAGGAGGGCTCCTGGAGTGACAGACAGGCTGCCCTAGAGCGGTGGCGGGAGGGGGGGAAGGGGGGGCAGGTAGTGGCAGAGGGGATGTTACAAGTCAGGTGAGGGGTGGGAGGACTGACACAAAACACCTTATTATACAGACAACACAAAAGGGTTACAAAATTGGGGATACAGTGAAATGAACCATAACATGAACTTCTTATAAAAACCTAATAAAACAATTTCTCGCACCACCACAGAAACAGACTTTACTTTTTCTCCAAGCATTTCAGCAGGTACCTGCATGAGGCAGCAGGACCTAAAACCTCTCCCGGCCAGGCCTTGGTGCCACTAGGGGACCCCGCTGCCTGTGCATCCCTCTGCATTCCTCCTCATCCCTCCTCATCCCACTCCCTCCCATAGCGGTGGGAGGTGCTGCTGCCAAGCACAGGGATCGGGAGATAGTGGAGACCTTATTGCTCTCTACAGCTGCCTGAGAAAAGGCTGTAGTGAGCTGGGGAGGAGTCTCTTCTCCCAAGTAGCAAGCAGTAGGATCAGCTACACCAGGGGAGATATAGCTTGGGTATTAAGAAACTTTCTTCACCGAAAGAATAGCAAGGGAGAGCCAGCTGTGGTAGAGGTCACAGGAATAAAGGACATCTTCTACTTGGCAAAGCTGTGTCTCAGCAGACTTCCAGTTACACCAGGGATACACTGCTTTGAGCCTAGAAATCTGGACATCCTGATGTATTGGTGGATTTCAGGATAATCTTGGTAACAGACATTTTTAAAACGTTTACAAGAATTGGGCGCTTCAGAATGCGGAGCGGCTGAGTCAGCTGCAGACAACTCCCTGTACATCCTAGAGCCCCCTAAACTTCTGGTCAGAATACAGTGTCTTTTAGTGCTGTGATTTAGAGTGAGATACCTCCGGCTGCTGAAGAGAGAGGCCAAATTTTTCTCTCCTGACGGCCAAGGAAGGACCATCACTCCCTCCACATCCAGCAGCAAGGCAGGGATGCAGCCCTCCTTGTCTTCTCCAGCATACAACATCGCTCAGGTTTTCAATCTCCTTGTTGTCTCTAGAGAGCACCTCTGGACGGGGTCAGGAATGAGACCCTGTCTCCCACAGGGGCTGGTTGATCAAAATGCAGAATGATCAAAAAGAACCTCTGTGATACAGAGGTTTTCTGAGGAGGAAACTCCATGGTTAGTTATCCTAAAGGGCAAGGCATAGACCTCCAAAGCTGCAGGTCCCAACTCCTGGTGCTCTCTCTGTCTTCGGAAGCAATCATGTCTTGCTGGTCTCCTCTGGAAAAAGCTGTCATTGGCAGACGCTCTATGCCAAGCACCTTAGAGAGGAGGATGTGGCAGGCCATTCTCTGGGTGTGGTGTGTTCAGGATAAGCATGGCTATGCAGGCCAATCCTCAGGCTGAAAGAGACTCATGTCTTGAGTTGTGCCAGAAGCAGGAGCTGGTGAACCTGGGGAGCTTTAATTTGAAAGCTTGTGGGCATTTGTGTTGTCAAAATCCATCAGGATCATTGAGCAGGAATCCTGCAGAACACATATCTGGATTTGGATATTTAAATTTCCTCTAACCTTTCTGTTTTTCTGAGCAAAAGCAACTTAAAATGTATTTTGAGATTATGGCTTCCCAAACATGCAGCAAAGGCGAGGTAAAACTCTAGATTTCACATCAACTGGAACAGGCTTAATCGAAACACATTGTGTTGATCTGAAAGATTTTTTATGTTGATGGATTTTCTTCCAAAGGCTTTTCTATCCAGGCACTTAAAGTGGCCAAATTGCTCCTACCCCATGCAATCAGTAGTAGTTCCAGGCTCCAAAGAAAACTAGGGAGGCTACTTGGCAAAAGGGAATGGAGGCGAGGGGAAATTTTTTTCTTCAGCTTTTCTACAGCCATTTCCCCACACTTGTCATCCAATTCACTATCACTGTTTTCACTTGGTTTTGAAATTTTTACCTTTTTTTTTTTTTTTTTTTCCTCCCACATTTGGTTTCTTCAGATTGCTCTCCTGTGTCTAAATTTACATTTCTCCCCACGTTTAAGGATTGGATTTGGTGTAATTTGGGCAAGTTATGGTCTTTTTCACTGGCTCTCATTTCATCTCAGTCCTCTTGGCTCTGATCCCTCCATTTCCAAAATTTGTGTATTTTTTTCCATTCCACTGCTTTTGATCATATCTCCTTTCCAGAGGATTTGTTAGAGTTGGTTCTCTGATTTCAAAATTTCATTTCCTTTCCTGAAAGCCGTGGAAACAGAGCAACTAGTTATCAGTGCCTGTGCTCTTGCTGCTGCAGACATGGAAATCAAACGCCAGATCGCCTGCAGCTCCTCCAGCACTGCAAGGAGCAGGAAAGTTGCTGCACTAGCCTGTTTCCTTGCTGGAAAAAGTGAAAACAAACATGGGATTTACACTAAGAAAAACTATATTTGCAAGCATACAAAGTGCAAACAGAGTGCACTCTTCTGACAGGAAAACAGAATTTGTACTTCTTTACTGCTCTAACACAGATAGAGAGCAAATAGAAATCAGCTCCCATTATCAGGTTACTGCAAACATGGAAAGCACACACTGTATCATCAGAATCTCAGCAAGTCCTGAAAGTACCAGGAAAGTTGCTGCAGTAGCCCCCCTGCCTACCCCTAACGAGGCGGCACAGCCGCCTACACGAACCCCAACACTCGGCCCCCGGGCGCTAAGTGTCCAGACCAGTGCCAGCCCCTGGTCCTAACCCTAATGAGGCAGCGCAGCCCCCCACCCCGAACCCAATCGTCGGCTCCCACACGCAAAGTGTCCAGTCCATTACCAGCCCCCATGCCTAACCCTAACTAAGAGGCGCAGTAGCCCACCCCAACACCAACCCTCGGCCCCCGGGTGCTATGTGTCCAGTCCAGTGCCAGCCCCCCCGGCTAAGAAAAACGAGGCATCAGAGCCGCCCACCCCAACCCTAACCTGCAGGGGGCACCCCAACCCTTGACCCGCGGGCGCTGAGTGTCTAGTCCAGTGCCAGCCACCCCTCCTGTCCTTAATGAGACGGCGAAGTAGTCTACCTCAACCCCAACCCTCGAACCCCGGGTGCTAAGTGTCCAGTCCAGTGTCATCCCCCCCGCCTAACCCTAACAAAGCTGGTCAGCCGCCCACCCCCATCCTAACCAGCAGGGGGCGCCCTAAACCTCTGCCCCCCGGTGCTAAGTTTCAAGTCCAGTGCCAGCAGTCCCATGTAACCCTAACGAGGCAGAGCAACCACCCAGCCAAACCCCTGCTCTCCGCACCCAGGCGCTAAGTGTCCAGTCCAGTGCCAGCCCCCTCGCCAAACCCTAACGAGGCGGTGCAGTTTCCCATCCGAACCATTGCCTGCAGGGGGCGCCCCAACCCTCGGCCCCTGGGCGCTAGGTGTCTAGTCCAGTGCAAGCCACCCTGCCTAACCCTAACAAGGTGGCGCAGTTGCCCACCCCAACCGCGGCCCGTGGGCGCTAAGTATCCGGTCCAGTGCCAGCACCCTCGGCCTAACCCTAACGAGGCAGCGCAGACCCCACCCATGCCCTCACATTCAGCCCCCAGGCGCGAAGTGTCCAGTGCAGTGCCAGCTCCCCTGCCTAACACTAACGAGGCGGCGAGGCTGCTCTATCCAACCCTGACCTGCAGGGTGTGCCCCAACCCTTGGCCCCAGGGTGCTAAGTGTCCAGTCCAGTGCCAGACCCCCACCTAAGCCTAACGGGGGGGCGCAGCTGTCCACGCCAAACCTAACCCCCAGGGGGCATCCCAACCCTTGGCCCCTGGGCGCTAAGCATCCAATCCAGTGCCAGCCCCCGTGCCTAACCCTAACAAGGAGGTGCAGTCGCCCACCCCAATCCCAACCCTCGGCCTGAGGGCGCTCAGTGTCCAGTCCAGTGCCATCCCCCCTGCCTAACCCTAATGAGGAGGTGCAGCCGTCCACCCCAACCCCAAACCTTGGCCCCCGGGCGCTAAGTGTCCAGTCCAGTGCCAGCCCCCCCACCTAACACTGACGAGACGGCGCAACCACTCACCCCAACCCTAATATGCAGGGAATGCCTCAACCCTTGGCCCCCGGGTACGAAGTGTCCCGTCCAGTGCCAGCCACCCCACCTAACTCTAATGAGGCAACACAGTCGCCAACCCCAATCCTCGGCCCCCAGGTGTTGAGAGTCCAGTCCAGTGCGAGCCTCTACGCCTAAACCTAACAAGGCTGCTCAGCAGCCCACACAAATCCTAACGCGCAGGGGGCGCCCCAAGCCTCGGCCCCCGGGCGCCAATTGTCCAGTCCAGTGCCAGCCCCCCCGCCTAACACTAATGCGGGGGTGCATCCACCCACGCAAAACCTAATACGCAGGGGACACCCCAAACCTTGGCCCCCGGGCGCTAAATGTCCAGTCCTGCGCCAGCCCACCCGCTTAACCCTAGCGAGGCGGCGCAGCCTGCCACCCCAACCCTAACCCGCAGGGGGTGCCCCAACCATAGGCCCCAGGGCACTAAGTGTCCAGTCCAGGTGCAGCCCCCGTGCCTAACAGTAACGAGGCGGCCCAGCCGCCCAACACATCCCTAACCTGAGGGGGCACCCCAGCCCTTGGTTCTGAGGCGCTAATTGTGCAGTCCAGTGCCAGCCCCCCCACCTAACACTAACGAGGCAGCGCAGTGGCCCAACCCATCTCTAACCCGCAGGGGACACCCCAACCCTTGGTTCTGGGGCGTTAAGGGTCCAGTCCAGTGCCAGGCCCCCTGCCTAACTCTAACGAAGCGGAGCAGCCACTCACCCCAACCCTCGGCCCCAGGCGCTAAGTATCCAGTGCCAGAACCCCGCCTAACCCTAACGAGGTGGCACAGCAGCCCATCCCAACCCTCGGATGCCAGGCACTAAGTGTCCAGTCCAGTGCTATCTCCCCTGCCTAAACCTAAAGAGGTGGCGCAGCCACCCAGCAAAACTCTAACCGACAGGGAGCGCCCCAACCCTCGGCCCTGGGCCGCTAAATGGCCAGTCCAGTGCCAGCCCCAGTGCTTAACTGTAATGAAGCCGCAAAACCTCCCACCCCACCCGTAACCCTCAGGGGGCACCCCAAACCTCACCCCTGGGCGCTAAGTGTCCAGCCCAGAGCCAGCCCCCACGCCTAATACTAACGCGGCGGCACAGCTGACAACCCCAACCCTCGGCCCCAGGGCGCTAAGGGTCCAGTCCAGTGCCAGGCCCTTTTCGGCTAAGCCTAAGGAAGTGGCGCAGCTGCCCACCACAACACTGACCCACAGGGGGCGCCCAACCATTGGCCCCAGGGCGTTAAGTATCCAGTCCAGTTCCAACCCCGCAGACATAAATTAACGAGGCAGCACAGATGCCCACCCCAACCCTAACCCACAGGGGTTTCCACAACCCTAGGTCCCGGGGCCCTAAGTGTCCAGTCCAGTGCCAGCCCCCCTGCCTAGCCCTAACGAGGCAGTGCAACCCCCTACCCCAACCCTAAACCACAGGGGGCGTCCCAACCCTTGACCCCTGGGCGCTAAGAGTCCAGTCCAGTGCCAGCCCCCCCACCTAAGCCTAACAAGGCGGCATGTGCGCCCACCCCAACTCTAACCCACAGGAGGCACCCCAACCCTTGGCCCCATGGCGCTAATTGTCCAGAGCAGTGCCAACACAGAGACTGTACGGAGAGTATTTAAAAGTTAGTAGAAGGCCCATCCCATCATTGGTAGGATGTGCTTTTGGGGTAGTCACCAGCTGCTACTGGTTTGCTCAATACCTTGGTTTCTTTGATTATTGTTTTGTTTAATTTAGTTGGTATAAGTTTGATTTTGTCTGTTACAATATTTTTTTTGGAATTGGAGAATGCTGAAGCAACTAGCAGTTTTAACTTTAATATTAAGAGCATATAGTACAGTTTTAAAGGACCCCTACCACACAGTTTTGCTAGATGAAGAAGAATTTACATATTAGCAAAAGAATTTACTAACTTTGAAGAAGGAGTGGGGAAACGAGACATGACTTTAAAGAGTTAAGATTTTAGCTAAGGGTTAGAAGCAATTTATATCGATCAAGATGTAAGTTAGATTAGGAAATGGTAGGTTAATGATTATTAGATGCCCAAGCTAGAGCTAACTGTTATATTATGAGCTTGTTTATAGAAAAAGTGGAGTAAGTGAAGCGTCATAAGAACAGACTGAAACCAGTAAGAACAATGGCCAGCACCTGGACTTGGTATCAATCAATCACGAAGCAGGGGACCTTGGACAGTGCCAGAGGGTCACAGAGACCTGATGAAGACTCTCCTGACTTCATCCTTTGAGACCACTGACCCAATTTGAGACCACTGACCCAATTCAAGAGAAGGATTGCACACGCGTGAAGGACTGATAGCCTCATTTTGATACAGAGCGGGGATGGGAGGTGCTGGGGTTATGCATATGTATTGTAGGTAAGATCTTGGAAAATAAATAGAGAGCAAAGAGCCTTGTTCGGGGCGGCCACGCCTTTCAGAGATGACTCCCGTGCCACCCGCCTGTGAATAAACATACCACTTTCTAACTTTAATTAGTTAGAGGGTCTTTGTCCGTGACTATATCGGTTTTCAATGATTCACGCTGGCGCCGAGCGCTCGTCCCCGCTGAGCACAGCGCCCCCCTCAGGCCGCGCCATTGCGCTCCGGGCGTTGTGGCCAAGGCAGCGATGGACGCCATGGCACAGCTGCTGCTGCCCACCGGGCTCGGCGCCGGCACTTTCCCCACCAAGCTGTGGAGCCTGGTGAACGACCCCCGCGTCCTCTCCGTGCGCTGGGACAGCGAGGCCCGGGGGCTGCTCATAGACCGCTCCCTGTTCGAGCGGGAGCTGCTCAGGCTGGGCGGTGCCCAGGGACCGGCCCTGCACACCTTCAGGTGATTTATTAAAGAAATATGGGTATTGATCTAGTATCGATACCCAACTGTGACGGACAAAAACTCTCTAACAGTTTAAAGTTAGAAAGTGTATGTTTATTACGGCCGGGCAACACGCGGGATAGTTCCCTAATTCGCACTGCGAAATTCACAGGTAATTACAAAGTCTTTTATTCACAAAAGTGTTGAATATCCAAAATACAAATGCATATTCATACCCCTGTCACCTCCCATTCCTCGCTTCGTATGCTAATTGGCAAAAAGGCTATTAAGCATGCGTACTTTGTTTCTTAAAATGAGTCGGGGGTCTATTTTGGGGAGGGGTCACCTAAAATGAGGAAGTAAGATGAGTCTTCCTCGTCCTGACCTTTCTACCTTTTCAATGCATTCGTGACAAATGATTCCTTGGTAGAACTTACAGTTTCCTGTGTTCAATGGGTCCTTTAAGCAGGAAATCTGCAGCTATCTTATGTCCTATTTACCACATTTTGTTTTTCATGACAAGGACAACTACATAAACATAAACCTGACAAGAAATGAGTTACAAGATCCGGGGGTAGCTTATCTAAGATCCGGCTTCTGTTAACTGCGAACAAAGATTACCTATCTACTTCAGCTAGTTCAGCAACTTATTATCTTAACTTTCCAAAAAAATCCTTAGTTCCTCAAAATTAACGTCTCATTCCCCACTTCTTCTTTGAAATGAGTAAATTCTTTTACTCAGTATACAGAGTCTTCCTCATCTATCCAAGCTGTACAGCTAGTGTCTCTCAAGACCAAGCCATACGCCTTTGACAGTGATGTTAAAGCTGCCACTCGTCGTAGCATCCTCCAGTTCCAAACAAGTATTACAATGGATAACACTAAACTTATGCTGACCAAAATAAGCAACACAACTATAGGGTGGATTAAGGTATTCAATATTCCGGTTGCTGTTGGTGACCACCCAAAAAGCACATCCCACCAATGATGAGACAAATGTTCCTCAAGCCTTTTAAAAACCCCTTTGATGGTCTCTGTATCATGGTGTATGGTAATTAATGTCTTTTTCCCTTCATCTCTAATTTCTTTTAAGATTTCTCTCAATTCATGATGCTTCAGCAATTGAGCAACTAAAGTCAAATTCATTCCTATGGGCACAGGCAGTATCTTCTGCACAGTGGCTAGGTTGGCCTTTATATATTGATGTGATATTACGGGTACTCGATAGGAAAAATCACATCCCTTAATTCTAACAAAATTGCAAACACACAAATTGAATTGAGTCTCATTCACGATTTGGTTGTCTATCCTTATGATGGGGCATGCTGTCCTAAGACAGACACAACCTTGTCCTATATACACAAGTGAAGTTGTCTGTTTGCCTGGATGTGTTTTAAAGTGACAAATACTTTGGTCTGTGTCTAAACAAGTGTCTTTGTCACCCTCTACTGTCCCTTCACATATGTATCCTAATTGTCTCCTCACAGTACAGGGCTCTAGATTAATAGTTTGCCACTTTCCTTTAATTTCTCGTGCCCACATTCTGTGTTCAGAAGGGTACAATACAGTTCCCTCGTGGTTTAATCCTAAGGGGACTATTGGGTGTATTAAGTCCACTGAGGCATCGTGTATAGTTAAAACAAAGGCTGTCACTACACTAGTCACAGGGTTATAGGTGAAATTGACCAACACCCACCAGGACTGAAGTTCCCTCTCCATATCAGAGGCATTATCCCAGACAATTTTGCGAATTTCAGCAGGGAATATTCCTTCTCCACCTTCCCTGATAACTGCGGCAGCCACTGATTGCATCCACAGTTGTGCCTGAGTACACCCTAGGGCCAACGAGATGTTTTCACTAGCTGTGCCTAGTGCGTTAATTATTACTTCATGATCTCGCTCCTCTGTGTCTTCCCATTCTGGTAATATCTTGGTCAATTTCCAGTGATTGTTACCTAGTGCTAGTAGAGAGGATTGCAAAGGTTGTTGTAGTTTGACTAAATCGCTCCCTATTGTGGTTAATTTATTCAGTAACACTTCTGAATCTATTGTGTTCAGCACTCCCAGTCCTGTTCCTAGCAATCCAGTGAGATCCTTCTTGTTCCTAAAATTGGGAGGCATACTTTTTTGAAGCCAAGTAGTCCAGTCCATAAAGGAGTTCCTGAGAAATGGGGCACATTCTGGCCGAACGTGTGAAGCATTTACCTGTACTCCCATTTCTACTCGTTTTAAAGACCACTTTGGGTTAACTATCAGCTTCTGAACTCCTCTCTTCTTAATAGCATATGGCCCAATTTTGGTAACTACAGGAGTTATTTGTTCCTCCACTTCTGGAATAGCTGGCATCTTGGTGATCACAGCCTTTCTTGGCACTGGTGGAGTGATCTTGGTCTGGTTCTTATGGTACTCAGTACACACCTGAGTGATGTTAAAGTCAATATCATACCCTCTTATCGCACACCCTTCTATTTTGAGCCTAAACTCTAGACATGTACTCAAGCATTTATCACAGCATTCAGGACTAATCCTGATGAGTTTCATGGGTGGATGGTAAGCCTCGTGGAACCCATCCTGTACGAATGCATACTTACATCCCCAAACATTTCTTCCCTCCCACAAGCTTGCATTTGTGACTTTTAGTATCTTGTTTAAAGCCCTACGAGAGTAAGGATCATAGGCTCTTTCTTGGCACTGGTATATCCCAGTCACATTATACCTTCGTGGTATTGCATTGACTCCTGTTATGGTTAAGGTAATTACTACAATAGTTACAACTTTCCACATAATGTCCAAAATAACTCTTAGTCTATTTATTCGTTGTTCCGAGTGAGCTTCAGCTTCAGTTCGTTATCGCCGGGTGTGGCTTTCCAAATTCCTTCTGGAGCTTTCTTCACTCGGGAGTGATGGATCCAGGCCTTCTGTTCTTGGATCTTGATTGCAGTGAAGGTAGTGAGGAGCACCTGGAATGGTCCTTCCCACTGTGGTTCTAAGGTTTTTTCTGCAAAAGACTTAACATACACATAATCCCCAGGTTGTACATCATGTACTGGCCCATCTAGTTCTCTGTTTTGAGTTCCAGCCACATACTTCTCAATTTCTCTAAGTTGTTTATTTAGGGCCACCATATATCCATGTAGGGTTTCTTCCCCTACTTGAATGGATGCTGTTCCCTCTTGAACTGCATATGGCCTTCCATACAATATTTCAAAAGGGCTTAGTTTCTCTTTTGCTCTCGGTTTTGTCCGAATTCGCAACAAGGCCAATGGGAAAGCCTGAGGCCAGGGCAAATTTGCTTCTTGCCCCAATCTTACAATTTGTTGTTTAATCAAATGGTTCATCTTTTCCACCTGGCCGCTAGATTGAGGGTGGTATGGGGTCTGCAATTCCCAGTCTATTCCCAGGTGGTGACTTATTTGCTGCACAATTTTCGAAATAAAGTGTGGTCCCCTATCTGAGGATATGGTGGCTGGAACTCCAAATCGTGGTATTATTTCTTGCAACAGCGCTTTGGTCACCTCTCGGGCCTTAGCTGTCCTGGCAGGAAAGGCTTCTGGCCATCCTGAAAAGGTATCAGTTAACACCAATAGGTAACGATACCCTCCCTTCCTGGGTAGTTCTGTAAAATCAATTTGCCATTGTTGCCCAGGTCCACAACCTTTCCCAATTTGTCCCACTTTAGGCTTTGGGGTATTTTTAGGGTTAGTTCGGAGGCAAAGACTACACTGACGAGTTACTTGTATCACTGTGCCCTGCAATTTCCTGGCCATGATTCTTTCTTTCAAATGGTTATACAGGGCATCTATTCCCCAGTGTGTTTTCTCATGTTCCCTCTGTACTAATGACCACAACAAATAGGAGGGTACTACAAGTTTCCCTTCTTCTGTTACAGCCCATCCCTCCTGATTATAACTTGCCTTTTCTACCTTGATAAGTTTCTTATCTTTCTTATTGTACACTGGCTTACCTTCAATAGAAACTTTTCCATCTGGAATCAATGCTGCCTCAACAGCCTTATCGGGTACCTCACCTTTTGCTGCTTCTTTTGCCTCTCTGTCCGCCAGCACATTCCCTTCTTCCAATTCAGAGCTCACTTTTTGGTGTGCCTTTATGTGCATTACGGCTACTCTCTCAGGTAGTTGTATGGCATCTAATAGCCTCAGTATCTCTTGTGCGTGTTTAATACTCTTGCCTTGTGAATTCAGCAGTCCTCTTTCCTTCCAGATGGCTCCGTGAGCATGAACCACTCCGAATGCATACCTTGAGTCCGTGTAGATGTTGATCTCTTTTCCTTTTGCCAGCTCTAGGGCTCGGATTAAGGCAATTATTTCAGCCTTCTGTGCAGATGTATTAGTTGGTAATGGCCCAGACTCTATTACCTCTCTGCTTGTGGTAACTGCATACCCAGCATGCCTTCTTCCACTGACGACATAGCTGCTTCCATCAGTAAACCAGGTCTCAGCATCCTCAAGCGGGGTGTCCTTCAGATCTGGGCGGCTCGAGTATGTGGCTTCAATGGTCTCCAGGCAGTCATGGATCACTGGTTCTCCCGTACTCCCGCTGAGGAAGGAAGCTGGGTTCACAATGTTAGTTACCACAATTTCAACATCATCTTGTTCTACCAGTATGGCTTGGTACTTCAGAAATCTCTGTGGGGAGAGCCAATGTCCCCCTTTTGCCTCAAGGACTGCAGACATTGTGTGAGATACTAGCACAGTCATCTTCTGGCCTAGGGTGAATTTGCGTGCTTCTTGGATGTTTATTGCTACTGCTGCAACTGCTCTGAGGCACCCTGGCCATCCTTTAGCTGCTGTGTCCAGTTGCTTGGAAAGATAGGCCACTGCCCTCCGGTACGGGCCTAAGTTCTGTGCTAATATTCCCAAGGCAATCCCCTGCTTCTCATGAGAAAACAGGAAAAATGGTTTACTCACGTTTGGAAGTCGTAGGGCTGGAGCTGACATAAGGGCTTTCTTTAGTTGGTTGAAGGCTCGGGTTGCATCTTTTGTCCACTGAAGATCTCTGCTCCCTTCCGTGATCAAGGCATACAGAGGTTTAACAAGCAACCCATAGTTATAAATCCACAGTCTGCACCACCCTGTCATGCCTAAAAAGGTTCTTAGTTCTTTCACTGTCTGAGGTTTTGGGGTCTGGCATATTGCTTCCTTGCGATCCTGCCCCAGAGTCCTTTGTCCAGCACTTACTTCGTAACCCAGGTAAATGACTGTTTGCCTCACCATTTGGGCTTTCTTCTGGGATACTCGATACCCCTGCAGGCCTAGAAAGTTTAGGAGGCTTACCGTCCAGTCCACGCATGTCTCCTGGGTCCGGGTAGCTATTAAGAGATCATCCACATACTGGAGTAACTGTCCTTCTCCTGGTGGAGGTTCCCAGGACTCTAAATCCTTGGCAAGCTGTTCCCCAAATATAGTGGGGGAGTTCTTGTACCCCTGCGGTAACACACACCATGTGAGCTGAGTTTTTCTTCCAGTTTTAGGGCTTTCCCACTCGAATGCAAAAATTTTCTGGCTGGCTTCATGGAGAGGGAGGCAAAAGAAAGCATCCTTTAGATCTAGAACAGTAAACCAAGTTAGTTCAGGTGTTAAACGGGTTAACAAGGTGTAGGGCAGTTACCTTGTTAACAGCCCTTAAATCTTGTACTAATCTGTATGACCCATCAGGTTTCTTTACTGGCAGAATAGGAGTATTAAAATCAGATTGACACTCTCTCAGTAGTCCTAGCTGCAGAAAGCTCTCAATAATTGGGCTAACCCCTTCTATATCTTCTTTCTTTAGGGGGTATTGTTTAACCCTTACTGGCTGTCCTCCTTCTTTAAGCCTGATTTGCACTGGTAGTGCATTCTTTGCTCTACCTGGTATATTGGAGGCCCACACTCCTGGAAATACTTGATCCATTATTTTCCTAAAATTTTCCTTTTCACTTGCCACTTCAATTTCTTTGGTTATTAGCATTAAGCTTAACAGTTCTACATATTGTTGATCCTTTACCTCCAAACTAATTTCCCCATTTTTGAATATTATTCTTGCTTCCAGCTGCTCTAGCAAATCTCTAGATCCCAAAAGTGCAGATGGAGCATTAGGCATGTATAAAAATCGATGGATGCCCCACTGTTTTCCCAATTTATACTTCAATGGTTTACAAAAATAAGCTCTTTCAGATTGGCCAGTTGCCCCCTTTACCATAACATAGTCATTGGTTACAGGTATTAGGGCCTTATTCAACACTGAAAATGTTGCCCCTGTATCTATCAAAAATTTCACTTCTTTTTCTTTGTTCCCCAGTTTAACTATAACCAGAGGGTCCCCTAGGGTAGGGCCCTCCGGTCCCCTTCAGTCCTCTTTTACATGAGCAACTACTTTTTCCTTTTTCTGATCACCTTTTCTATGTTCATTACCCTTTCTTAATTCTGGGCACTGGTTTTTCCAGTGACCAAATTTCTTACAAAATGCACATTGATCTTTTCCTAGTCGGGGTGGTCCTTGTTTTGGTGGACCTTGCCCATGTTTCCCTTTTTCTCCTTCTTTTACTACTGCTGCTAGTTTCTTCATCCCTTGTTTATACCCTTCTTCCCGGTTACTAAAAACTCTCCAGGCCTCATCTAATAAAGTTTCTAAATTCCGGCTGTTTGGGCCCCGGATCTTCTGGAGTTTCCGCCTGATATCTCCTGTGGATTGTCCTAAAAATAAATTTATTAATTGCTGCGTTCCTTCATCAGATCCAGGATCCAGGGTGGTGTGTCGGCGCATTGCGTCTCGCAGGTGATCTAGAAATTCAGAAGGTGTTTGAGAGGGGCCCTGTTTGATAGCATATAAGGCTGACCAGTTTATGGTTTTGGGGATTGCTCTTTCTAGCCCTTTTACTATTAGTTCTTGGTATCTTTTTAACTGCCCTAACTCCTCATCATCATTAGGATCCCAGCCTGGGTCTTGAAGGGGAAATACATCTTTAACATCCTCCTGTGTTGTCCTACAATCATCTTCAGCCAGATCCCCAGCTACTTTCAAAACTAATTGTTTCTCAGTTTCTGTTAAGGCATCAAGTAGCAGTTGCAGATCTGCCCAATCAGGTGAATGCTGCTTAACCATAAACTTCATTTTCTTAGCAACTCCTATAGGATCACTTCGATAGCCCTTAGCAATCCTTTCCCAAATTTCTAAATCAATTGAGGAAGAGGGAACTTTAATCAGTTTTGTTTCCCCATCAGAGGTTATTGCTTGTCTTAGAGGTGCTTGTACAACAACTCTGGTTTGTTTTCGGGTCCTTGATGCTATAGGTCCTCGTGAGGGAATCTTAGGACCTGGTGGGAGGGGTTCAGGTTCATCCCACTCACTGTCACTGCTAGGCAGTGGTGGATCGCGGGGTTTAGGAGTGGGTGGAGAAACCCCTACCTCAGTTGCTGTCCTCCCAAAGGAAGATGAAGCTAAAGATGAAGTGGGGGGGGTTGGAGTCAATGATGGTTCTGAATTTGCATCCCCCACCACCCTCCTCCTTTCCTGCCTCCTAGGGGCTGGCTTAAGTATGTCTTCTGTCTCTTGTTCCAAAGCCTCTGCTTGGTATACTTTGTCAGGATGGGTGCACCTCTGATTTATCGAGCAGGTACTACAACACCGTTTGGGCTTCCCTCTAGTAGCTTTATTATCCTTTTCAAGGGCTAATACTAAAGGATCAGATGGTGACCTCATTCCACAATCCCTTTGCCACTCGGGATGATTCCTGAGAGTGAAAAACATATCAGCATAAGCTACTTCTTGCCACTTTTGTTCACGCCGAAGGAAAAGCATCAATTGTAATAATGTCTCATAGTCCAGTGTACCGTTTACTGGCCACTTCACACCTTCATCAAGTTTATATAATGGCCACCATTGTGTACAAAGCTTAGCAAGCTCCCTCTTAGTTTCGGTACCACCACAGCCCACCAGTTCCTTCCAGTGTGTTAAGATACACCCTAAAGGGCTTCCTCTGGGAATCTCTTTGCTCTCATTTGCCCCCATGTTTTAGAATCCCTTTTGGTCCAAGATGTTACAAAACACAAAGTAGACTACTTCAATTGCGTATCTCAGCACCAAAAATTTCTCGGCTATTTCTGCTAGCTCTGGGCATAAGTTCTGGGCTCTCTGCTTTCTGCACACTATCAAAGCCTTTTCTTAGAGAGAGACCCAACTCCAAACACTAACCGATTTAGGCTCGCAAAGAAAATAGCCAGGGGTCCCTCACGACCCCAAACACACTTCACCAGAAGTTTCAATAAGGTGTCACCGAAAAATCCTACCGATTTCGGCCGGGACACCACACACAAATCCCTCCGTGAGAAGGAGGTGGGGGGGGTAACCCTGATCCCACGCTGCCTCTCCACTCTGTGGTTAAGGACTACACCACGAGGACTTTAGAATATTGCCACACACTCTAGCAACTGCAAGCTTCACAAACAAGCAAAACCTTTTTCCCTTTAACTAAAACACTCACTCGCCAAAAGAACTTCTTAGGGTTTTACAGGGAGTTTAGAGACGCGTCCCGAGGCTGCAGAGCCTGGATTCCCCCGCAGTTACCAGGGAAACAAATCACCCCCTCCCAATTCCTGGGGCTGGCTCAGGTTTCAAACCTCCTTACGCCGCTTGCTCCTTTTAGTTCAAAAACAAACAATTTAAACTTACACAAATACTTTTTTCACCTAACAAAACGTAAGCAAAATTTTGTTGCCAAAAGCACACGCTGTTCAAGCTCACACACAGTCTAATTCCCCTCCAGCACACAATCTGGATACAACACAAACACTTTAAATCCTTCCGCCCTTGCAAACAGAGGTATCCCTCCACTGATCAGGCGGGGAATTCAAAAGGCTTTTACAACTTCAAGCTTGCAAAACTCCTAAAACCATTTACACAGATTACTAACACACTCCAAAATCACACAAATCAAAATGCTTACACAAACTCCCACAGACCACGATACATACGGTGCACCAATAATTCTTCCACACCTGAAGACACAAACACACAAAACCACGAGACCACAGAACACGGATCCGTTCACACCACACACACTCCGTGCACTCGGGGCCGCAATCGGGATTTTCCGGGACCCACAACGGGACCCTTCGCATCCCAGCACGGGCTCGCCACACGGATTACGGATTGTCAAGGTACCTTTGAACCACAAACTGTAACCGGAGCCACCACTGCTCCTAATACACAACAACAACACCGGTTATTTTACTGCCGCCGCTGCCCCATCACAGGACACGGACTACCAAGTCATCTTTAAATTGCAAGATGACATAACAAAAAAAACCGGTTACCGCTGTCCCCACTATGGGACACGGACTACCAAGGCACCTTTAAACTGCAAGATGACACAACAAAGACAGGTTGCCGCTGTCCCCACTACGGGACACGGACTACCAAACCACTGATACCAAGCTCCGCAGAGCTGTCACAACTTTTACAAACAAACCCAAGAGGCGTATGTTGTGCACGAGACGTCTCTCAGTGTCTTACCAACCGCCTATACCAAGGTACCTATTTTCAAATATAAACATACCTTTTGTCCGTAGTTCCAGCAGGTTCTGGTCTTTCCCCGGGTGGTCAGCAGGACCGCAGGAGCCCTCTTCCCAGAAAATTCCGGGTGGGCGCCCAGAGGGGTCCTGGACCCCGCTGGCCCCACGGCCAGAGAGAGCAGTCTCCTGGCTGGCTCGCCAAAATGATTTATTAAAGAAATATGGGTATTGATCTAGTATCGATACCCAACTGTGACGAACAAAAACTCTCTAACAGTTTAAAGTTAGAAAGTGTATGTTTATTACGGCCGGGCAACACGCGGGATAGTTCCCTAATTCGCACTGCGAAATTCACAGGTAATTACAAAGTCTTTTATTCACAAAAGTGTTGAATATCCAAAATACAAATGCATATTCATACCCCTGTCACCTCCCATTCCTCGCTTCGTATGCTAATTGGCAAAAAGGCTATTAAGCATGCGTACTTTGTTTCTTAAAATGAGTCGGGGGTCTATTTTGGGGAGGGGTCACCTAAAATGAGGAAGTAAGATGAGTCTTCCTCGTCCTGACCTTTCTACCTTTTCAATGCATTCGTGACAAATGATTCCTTGGTAGAACTTACAGTTTCCTGTGTTCAATGGGTCCTTTAAGCAGGAAATCTGCAGCTATCTTATGTCCTATTTACCACATTTTGTTTTTCATGACAAGGACAACTACATAAACATAAACCTGACAAGAAATGAGTTACAAGATCTGGGGTAGCTTATCTAAGATCCGGCTTCTGTTAACTGCGAACAAAGATTACCTATCTACTTCAGCTAGTTCAGCAACTTATTATCTTAACTTTCCAAAAAAATCCTTAGTTCCTCAAAATTAACGTCTCACAGGGCCACGCAATTCTGCAGCTTCGTGCGCCAGCTCAACCGCTACGGCTTCCGCAAGGTGCCGGGCCGGGCTGGCGCGGCTGCGCAGGGCGATGCCGGGGCCTGGCTCCACTACAGGAACCCATGGTTCCGCCGCGACCGCCCCGACCTCCTGCTCCGCATCAGGTGCCGGAGTGCGGCCAACACGCTGCAGCGGGCGGCGGGGCCGGAGGGGCTCAGGCGCCCACCCTGCGGCTCCCAGCTGCTCCCCGGGACGCGGCCGCTGCCGGACGAGCGGCACGGGCACACTCGCTTCCAGCCGCTGCCCAGGGAGCGGCCGCCGCTCGCCCGGCGCCCGCCCTGCGGCTTCCACCTGCTGCACCGGGAGCGGCTGGGGCCGGCCCGGCGGGAGGGGCCGAGCCGCTTCCAAGAGCTCTACGGGGAGCGGCCGCTGCCCACCGAGCGGGAGCTGCTCCGGGTCCCGCCCTGTCACTTCCAGGGTTTCCACGGGGAGCAGCTACTGCCGCCCCGATGGGAGGGGCCCTCCAGCCGCATGCAGGAGCTCTACGGGCAGCAGCCGCCTCCGCTCGACCAGGAGCTGCTCTGGATGCAGCCCTGCAGCTTCCTGCAGCTCCACAGGGAGCAGCAGCCCCCAGCCTCCAACCCACCAGGTAGAAGAAGAGTTCTAGCCTTGCTTTTACAAAAGGTCACGAAAAGCGACCGTTTGAAGTGTTTTCCCACAATGCTCTGTCGTTCTGAGAGAGAAATTGTCAAGCCTACTAGGAAGGGGCACCTAGAATGTCAAAAGATTCTCTGCCTGGTTTTCCTGTGTGCTTCCTGTGATCTTTGATCCAAGGCAGCAATAGAGCTCTGCGTCCCAAAGCCACATTCTGGAGCCTGACTCACATGTTTGGGTTCTTGCAGCCGCAGCAGGCACTTCAGCCCCGCATGCTCCAGCTGGCAGTGCTGGCTGTGCAGCATCAACGGCCTCCAGCTCAGCGCAGAATGCACCTGCGCAAGAGGAATCGCCAGCGCTGGATCTTGGCCAGGCAATTGAGAAGATGATCCGGGAGATCAGGAACTCCCTGCCTGTAAAGGCTCCCTCTGCTCAGGTAACCCCATTGGATGGGAATGAAAGAGGCTGGGCTGAGAGCTACTGAACGTTGTTACGTAGCTGACAAGTGAAGGTTTCTTGAATTGCATTATTTTCATTCCTATTTAGTTATCTAATTATTCTTGGTCAAGCAAGATTTCCCAAAAAAGAGGGAATGAAAAAGTCTTCCCCCACAGTGAGGATGAGGGGTGTGAGCCTGTGTTGGCCACATTTGGTTGTTCCTTTTCCTTGGGAAGAATGCCTGGTGCAGGGGCATTTGTGGTGATGCTTTGTGGGTTCTACCAGGCTTTGTTTGGTGGGAAAGAAGAGCAGAGTGTTTGGACAATTGCCACTGAAGGCCAAGTGTCCCTTGCAGGGAGCGGCACGTGAGAGGTGTCTCTGTTGCAGCAGCAGATGTGGGCTCTGCCTCTTTTGGGTTGTTAGGCCAAGGCAAAGCAAGGGCCGGGCTGCAGCTGCAGCTGCTGCTGCTGTGTGAGCCCTGCCGTGCGTGTGGGCGCTGCCAGAGCCCTGTGTGGGGATGGGCTGGAGCTGCAGCTCCCTTGTCCTTTTGTTGGACAGATTCAGTCTTTGGATTAGGAATCTGGTTTCTCTTAACTCTTGCCTCTTCCCAGACTTGCCTGGAGAGTGAGTGTTGGCACAGGACTTTTTGCAGATTATTATCCGTGTTGGCCAAAGAATGTCTCTCTTTCTCGTGATGTGCAGAGCCATTGCCTACAGTACGTTTGTGATTGAGGAAGGGCAGACTCAGGCTGGGGAGTGGGATTTTCTGGATTCAGCAATATCTTATTCTCAAGTGGAATGTCTTGTGTCTTTTGTCAACTCACACACAGCAGTTTTCAAAAACATTTTATTCCATAATAAAAGGAAGCCTTACAGGCAATGAACCATCTTTAGAATCTTTAGGATTCTGATGGAAGGGCTGTTGCAGAAGAGATGAATATTCTGCAGCTGGTCATAGTGAGAAAATCTTTTTGTCCAAAGGTAATTTGCAGGTGCTTAATCTTGGGAATTTACTTCCCCAGTGGAATAGAAACACTACTTGGTTTTCTGACTTTTTTGTCTTTTGGGTTAGTTTTCTTTCTGACCCTCCAAATTTACCGATTTTTGTCACTGGAAAGTTTGTTCCTGGAAGCACCCATGGTCCATAACTGTTTGCCTGGGTCATACCTGTGGGACAGCAGCGGAGGGCTCCAAAAAGCAGCACCTTGTGATGGACTGTGTGGGCAGCTGGGTGGGTGGGGGTGGTGAGACTCCCAGCCAGAAATGTGTGCTTTGCCTTTGGGTTTGCAGCACACGGCCCTGGGCAGTGCTGGCAGCGAGCTCTGCCCTTGCTGTGAGCCATGTTGGCAACAAGGAGAGCCCCTGGCTTTCTGCTGGCTGATTTCTTACAGCTCGTGGGATAAGGCAGGGTCAGAGCATGAGGCCACGTCCCCTCACTTGGTGTCTTCTGTTTTTCTGCGTTCATGTTTTGTCTCAAATGTCGTTTTGTAAGAGCTTCAGTTCCACCTTGGCCACCCAAATCCTGAGTTGAAACACTTGTTCTGGGAACTGTGTGGGCAGTGTTCCCCTCGTGTTACGTGGCCTTTGGTAGTGGAGAAGAACAGTGACTGTATCCCTGATGTGATTCCAAGGAAATCCTGAGTGATCTTTGGGTTCCTTTCTTTCTTTTTCTCTTTCAAGGGGAATATTAATGTTGCCCCTGAGTCTCCAGGAGAGGACCCCATGAACAGGGCTGCAGCAGAGGAAGTTTCATCTGGCACCAAGAGCTGCAGGAACAGTTCCCCAGAGCCCAAGGAGCCTGGTAAGGAGAGAGCCCACGTTGGTTTGGAGAGGTGTGAGATGGCTGCTCTGAGCCTGCCTGGGACAGGAAGGGAGATCAGAAGAGCTGAGTTCTTGTCTGCAGGGCTGCTGCTTCCTGGTGCCTTTAGTTCCAATCCTGCACTGGCACAAACTCCCCGAGCCCTGCCCTCCACGCTTCTCCAGAGGCTCTGACACTGAGTCCTCTGCTGTGGCAAGAGAGCCGGGACTAAACCTGACCTTGTGGGAGTTGTGTCACCAACCTGTGTGTCCCAGTTTGGTTTGTAACTCAGCTCACAGCACCCTTCAGCTGCAGCCATTTCAGCGAGGACTGAGGTCTCTCTGTCAGCACAGAGAAAGAACAAGGCTGGGCTTCTTTGGGGGAGCTGGGACTGTCTGTGTTTCAAGCTCTCGTGGGTGCCATTAGCACCACGAGTTCTGAGACTTTATTGAGGTACTTCCATGCTTTCCACAGTTTTGGAAACTCGGAAGGATCCCTGTTCTCTAAAGAGCAGGCTTCAAATTCCAAAGGGAGAGTCTGCCTTTGAGGCCATCTTTTACAGTCTGTGATGGAAGGACAATTGCTGCCCAAGGGAAACGTGCACAAGGGCAATATTGACTCAGTGTTCTCTTTTCTTCCCAGATCCCATGTGATTGATGTCTCCTGGAGGGGTGCCCTGCATGGCAGGAAGAGACAGAGGGAGAGCCTGTGACTGCCAGGCAGGGAGAATCCCTCCCTCTGTCTATAGTGATATAGTTAGAATTATAGTTATATTTATCTATATAATTGTCATTTATAGATATACAGTATATGTATAGATCTATAGTTGCATTTAAATGCTTATATAGTTATAGACCATTAAAATTAAAATTATATATGTATATTTAGATTTCTATAGTTATATTCTTGTATACATACTTATATCTGTTGATATACATAGTTACATTTATCTATGTAGGTAGTTATATTTTTATATATATAGTTATTTTTATAAATACGTATAGTTATGTACTTATAGCTATGTTGGTGTTTAGCACCATAGATTGGGATCTGTATAGGTATAGACTAGTTTTTAACCCCTTTCCCTGTCTCCCTTTGTGCTTTTCCCCCTGTGCCCTCGCTGTCCCCTGTCCCTGTGCTGGGTCCGAGTTGTTGGCCGGGCCGGGCGGAGCAGCAGCTGCAGCCCCGGGTGTCCCTGGAGCGCTGGGAGCTGCCGCTGGCCCCAGGCGCTGTCCCCTGAGGAGCTGCTGAAGGACGGTGAGACTGAGGGGGCTGAGGAGGCGCTGACACTGCAGGGACAGTGACCTTGAGCTGCTGCGGGGACTGAGGGCTGTGGGGGAGCAGAGGGCGATGGTGGCCCTGAGGTGACAGGGAAGTGGCACAGGGGGTGAGGGGGTGGTGGCTCTAAGGGGACGGGATGGGTCTGAAGGGACTGAGTGGGGTGAGAGGTCTGCGGGGGGCTGAAGAAACTGAAGGGGGCTGGGGCTTTGTCAGGGGACGGTGGGGCTGAGGGGATGGAGGGGGCCAGCAGGGAGCACAGAGGGCTCCGGGACTGCAGCTCTGCCAGGCCTTGGAACCAATTCCAGACCCTCCACCTTTGCCACAGCTGCCAAGAAGAGCTTGAGGACAGGCGGAGACTGACAGGAGCCAGCAGGGAGAAGCTGAAGACCGCCAGAGAGAGCAGAGAACAGGGAGCTGCTGCTGCCAGCCCAGAGCCTGGGTGAGGCCACAGGGCTGGAGAGGCAGGGTCGGGGTGAGGATGGTGTGGGCTTTGGCCCTGGGCTTTGGCCAAACATTTTCTTTCTAAGCCTCCTGGGAAAGCACTGAGATTTTCCCTGACTGAAGTGCAGGTGCTGCCAAAGGAAACATCCCAATCCTGACTCAGTGTTCCCTTTTCTTCCCAGATGTCCCATCTGCTGTCCCTGTCCAAGAGAGCTGCTCTGCACGGGAGGAAGCAAGGATGGAATGAAAAGCTCTGAAGATGGGGCGGCTGAAATCCCTCTGCTTAGCAATGTGTTTCAAGATACATGGACTTATGAGATTTATAGCAGTGTATTTGTATTGATGCAGTGGATGGGGTTTTAGATTGGTACAGTTACCCATTCACAGATAGTTTGTTTTATGTGTCTTTTTTTATATATATATAGTATGTAATATATATTATTTATTCTATATCTACTTTTGTATATGGATGTGGTTATGTATATCTTTCTATTTAAACATATATGGAGATGTACAGTTGTGTAATTGTATAGATTGAGTTCTTGGTAGAGGGCTGTTTAGATAGAGATAGTGACATTTTTTTATTCCTAGCTGGGCTTTAAGCCCATAGTAATATGTAATAAATTAAGCTGTTAAACACCTAACAGATCTTTGTGTATAGTGAGTTGTTGTAGAGGTTAGCAATAAATTAAGTTTTTGTTAACTGAAATTGGTATTTGTATATTTTTACATAGCATTGTTGTAGAAATCTAATAAATTCCTTTTTTTAACTTAAATTGAGATTGGCATAGTTCTATATTGTCAGTGTAGGTATAGCAATTTGTAATAAATAACATTTTTCACGTGAAATCAATTCTTGTGTATTTGTTGATCAGCAGTGCAGCTGTAACAATCTGCAAGAAATTAAAATTGTCAACTGCGACGGGTGTTTTGTGATTTGTGCTATCCAGAGCAATGAGCAGATGGAAATGCTGGAGGATTTTGGCCATGGAATTCTTCATCCATGCCCAGCACATGCCCCACCTGCACTCAGGCTGGGCAAAGCAAGCGCAGATTTGGGATGGCAGCAGAGCCACACCTTGGCCAAGAACTCTCTGCAAAGGCCTGCTGAGAAAAGTCTGGGACTCCACGGAGCTTAGAACTCCAACCAGAGCCACCCAGGGAGGACAAATCCACCCCCCATGCCACAGGCAGCTCTTTGGGACGCGCTCCAAGTGTCCCTCTGAAGGTCCAAGTGTCCCTCATCCTGGAGCCCAGAAGCCAACAGGGATCCTGAGCCAGCTCCGCTGCCTTTGGCAGCACATTGGCAAATGAGCTGCAGCAAGGGGGAGGCAGCAGTGACTGTGACTGCTGCAGCAAGGGGATGAAGGAAGGGCCAGGGACACTTGTGCTGAGATGCTCCAGAATCCAGAGGGATGGTGGAGAACTGGGAAGCAGCAAGTTCTCAGAGCCACTCCAATGCTGGAAGCCCTTGGTGTGCAGTTCCCTGCAGGAACTGGGAGGGGAGTTGCTGCCAGGACCAGCAGGAGCAGGAGGCAGCAGGATCTGCTCCTTTTCCTGGCTCCGTGTCCAGGTCAGGCTGGGATGGCCCCTGCTCCCACAGAGCCCCTGCCCATGGAGGCTGCAGGGCAAAAGCAATCCCAGTGCAAAGAGAGGCTTTGCAGTTGGAGCCCACTGCCCTTGTGTTTGGAGCTTGAATGGCTCTCATGGCAAAGCACAGCAGGGAACCAGGGCTTTGGGAGGCAGAGCCTTCAGAGGGAGAGAGAGATCAGGCACTCACATGCCTGAAACTCCTGCAGCTCTCGTCTTTTGTAGAATGAGCAAGAAGCAAGCTGGGGAGAGGCACATGCAGTCCTTCAAAAAAACATGGTGCCTAACAAGTGCTGCGGGAGAAGAAAAACAGGGAGCAACCTTGCCTTGTTTTCATAGCCTGCAACTTCTGCAGAGGAGACAATGGGATGTCCAGGAGGGGAGGGGAGGAATAACTGTGATAACCCAGTCTGCCTTGCTGTGTACTGATACACCTTGCAGCAGTGAACATTACAGGTAATGCCAGATTCTTATTTAGCACTGTGACACACTGCTGCTTCATTGCAAAACTGCTTCAGTGGGGAGAAAATCAGCTTAATTTATTGTCACTTTAAGTAGATGTGTGAGAAACATTGACACTGATTAAAAGAGGTTTTCTAACCATCTGACACAGAGAAAATAAAGCAAGGGTGCCTGGCATTGGGCCAAGAGCACACCATATTAACAGAGAACTGTTCCTTAAAATTAAGCACGTCTGTTACATATTAGTTTCAATTCCCCCAGCAGATCAGTCTTCTCTCTCTGGTCCCAGTGGAGCTTCTAAATTCCTCCTTTAGGGCTCTGGTCACTGTTATGGTCACCTGGTACTGCTTATCTACTCGTTCTTTGGGCCCCAAAACCAGGAAACATGATATAGAAGTTTGGAAGATGGCCAAAAGAACAAAAGAGCATGCGCAAGGAGACAAGCTGAAAAGTTCAACTGAGAGGATGACTATGTGCTTCATCCCCAAAGACCCCCGATGACCACCAGAGTGATCAATAAGGAGCAGTGCGCAGTCGCAAATAGGCGTAGAACTAATTTTAATACAAAGCGGGGACAGGTGGGGTTAGAAAATGAATATGTATTAGGTGTATCGTATAACCGGAGTTTGTAGAGATAAAAAGGGAGAAACAAAGCTCCCAGGGGTGCATGTCTTTGAGGAGTTATCCCCATGCACCTCAGCGCTGAATAAATTCATACCTACTCTCAGAACCACTCTGTGAATTATAGATGTCTTCTCTCCACACATCAGGGCAGGAGCCTGGGAGTCAAACGCTTGGAAAAAAAGAACTGGCAAAGCCAGCCCAAGGTGCAGGCAGGCATTGGGCTGGAGGCAAGAGGGAGCTTGTACTGCCAGCACGGGAAGGGACTCCAGGCACAGGAGCTGGCCGGCGGCAGGAGCAGCTCCTGCTGGCACTGCCAGGGAAGGACTGGCAGCACACAGGAGCAGCGGGCACATTGCTGATGGACAGCTGTGGGCCAGCCGAGGGACAAGAGAGGCTGCTGCTTGTTGGAAAAGTAGTTTATGGCATGGCCAGATCAGTCTCAGGAAGGTCAGAGTGTTCCAGTCCGTGCCATTATGCAAAATGCCTTCCTGCACAGGGTCCCCATGTCCCAACAGTAGCAGCAGCAGCACTCCCTGACACAATGCATTTTATTCATTGTGAAAAGTGCATATTATATGGCTCTACGCAAGATATTTACTATATGAATTATGTTGTATTGATTGTTAATGTTGTATTAATATTTTGATAGTATGGTAAATGTAGTTTTGTAGTTAAAATGTAGTTTTTATGTACCAACCACAGGAAAACGTAAATCTTTCAGAGAAAAAAGAATTTACTACTTCCTTATCAGAAGAGACCAACTCCCCCTGCCTCGCTCAGCCCTGTGGACGCCACAGAGATTAAAGGAAAAAAGTGATACTAACCAGAGACAATTCTTTGTTTGAATAGAATTTATGCATCACGTATGAAATGTATGAATATTCAACAGGCTATTGCTTCTAAGAGATAATCCTTTGTTAACAGGGGTCCTTCTCCAGAGCTTTTTTGCTCGGGGAGGCACCCAGACATCTGTAACTTTGTTTTTATTGTCTCGTATTGTCCTAATTCTAATTGTTCCATTTTTTTACTCTAATTCTATTTTTATAACCATCTTATTTCCTATTAAACTTTCAAAATTTTAAAAACAAGTGATTGGTGTTTTTCACAGAGGGAGGAAATTCCCAGAATTCCCGCTGGGATTTGGTGGGGTTTTTTTGTACATTCCAAGGGGGAAACTGAGTGTCCTAGGGTAACTTTATGATGCTTGTATCCCTAGTCATCTGTTCTGTTTGTGCTGTATATTGAGTTCTGTGCCTTTAAGACTGGTTCTAAGAGCAAGGAGAAGCGCGGAGTTTGTTTTGAGAAAACTGCCTGACTCCTCCACATTCTTCTGCGGACGGGGTGTTCGGCGGAGGCTTGGAGAGACTGCAGGACAGAGATTTTTTTTTTTCTTTTAGTTAGTTTCAGCTAGCTAGGGCAGAGAAATTCCCTGGACTGTTCGGTTTTTTTCCTTTTCCTTGGAACTGTTTAAACCTGCTCTGGACTGAAAACCCAGGGGAGCACTGGGGGCTGCACCTGTGGCCCACCGGGGCCTGGACCTTGGCATTTTCCAGCAGCGCCGGAGAGACTGGGACTGATGAGACACTGAGAGAGAGCCGAGCTACACTCACGGCAAGGACTTTCTCAGTTTGCCATCTCACTTCAGAAGGAGAGGTTCTATTGTTTCATATTATTCATTCTTTATACTTGTATGCACTTCATTTGTTTAGTAAAATAGTTTTTTCTACTTTTCTCCAAAGAGGTTTTTTTTTCTGGACCGGTTGGAGGGAGGGGCCACATGGGTTTGCTTCCTTAGAGGGATCCTATACAGGAGTTTGCTCCCAAATTTGTCCCAAACCAGGACATACTTCTAACTGGTGCCCACTGCGGGGCACGAGAGAGTGGAAAAAACTTGTATTGATTATTATTAACTGCATTTTTTGGTTGTCTTTTGGGTGGGGATTAAACAGTCGGTGGCCATGTTGCTTCTTGAATTCCTAATGTCTCTTAGAATGGAGTCTTTTCTGCATTTCTGTTCCCTAGGCTTTTTTGAGGTCTTTCTGCATTGTTCATGCAGAAACTGATTGTGAAATGATTTAGTACAAAGGTACAAAGTCTGCCACAGGTACAAGGCTCTGTTTGAGAAATTAGTCGTCAGGGGTTGGTGGCTGTGTTTCGGTGAGGATCTGCTGCTTTGCCCATTTCTGGATCATGGGGCTATGTGTGTTATTTCGCTGATCTTAGCCAGAGAGGCTTCGAAGAACAAAACCTAGAGGTAGATCCTTGTTTGCATTAAGGCTGGTGGTTAAGAAGCTTGTGTCTCTCTCCCGGCAGTGCTTGTGGAATGGGTTTATCCCAGGAGCCCTGAAGTCATCCAGCACTACGTCCTGCCCGTGCTCTGGTCCTCCCTGGAGAACAAGGCGCTGCCTGTGCGAAGCACCAATGTCCGCACTGTGGTCACCAAGCTTGCCTCTGCCCTCTACAAGGTGATGGGCACCAAGCTGAAGAAGCGTGCTGCCAGCCAGCCTCCACATGTGCGGGAAAACCTGTCCAGCATTTTGGGCTGGTGAAGGCTTCATATTCTCCAGAAAGCTGACAAATGCTGAGTTGGACACCTCCAGATTTCACTTTCTAGCTGTGCCCAAAGTGCCAAAATACTATGGAAGGGCGTGCCTCTGGCCCCACTCTCTCCACTGCCCTTCCTAGTCGTGGCATGGGGGATCTGAAGCAACTTCTGATCGAGGACAAGGTGAAGGCCGAGCATGGCTCAGCCTCACCAAGAGGTGAGGGGGGAGCTGGGCCGCTCTCTGGTGGGAGGAAGGGTCTTGTGCCAGCCCAGACAACTGTGCACATTGCCAGGGAACAGTTCTGCCTGCCATGTGCCCCCTGCAATGAGCTGTGCTGCTGCCAGTGCCCCGTGTAGCTGTAGGGCTGCTCACCTGTGGGGCAGGGAGAGGAGCAGGAGGGTGCATGTGCAGCTGACCCATTCCTGGAAAGCACAGGGCTCTGGGCTCCCTGCTGTCCCAGGGTGGCCCAGAGGCCAGGCTTTTTCTGTGGTAGCTCTGTGGAAGTGGGTTAGGGGGTCCCTCTGGCCTGCCTTAAGTGACTGCCTGCAGGAACATGTTTCCCTGGGCAGCTTTTTAGGAGTTTCCAGGAAGTCTGTCCCATGAAATATGGAGCTTCAGATGCTTTGGGTTTGCATTGCGGCCTCTGTTATATTTTGTGTTTCCATTTTGCAGACCTGACTGGCTCCACTCTTACCAAGAAGTTTTCTCTGCGCACTTCCCATGTGTCCATATACACAAATCCCTTGCCTCCCCTCCAGAAGAGCTCTCTTTCCTCCAAGCTCAGGAAGAAGCTGCCATCTCTCTAGAAGAGTGAATGAAGAATAGGACTTATGCGTTAGGCTTTAGAGTTAGAGATGTACATATGTTCTGATATTTAGCTGTAGGTTTGAATAAATGTGTGTTGATTGTATCTTTTAAATTTTGATCATGTATTTTTAATTGTGTATAGTTTATTTTGAGGAATTTTTTTTGAATTAAATTAAAATATTTTTTAAGACTCCATGCAGAGAGGGCAACGTTACCTTTCTATTATTTGTGCTGCAGTTTGCTACATGGCATTACAATGGGGCCACCTACTGACATGGCTGGGGGACAACGGACACAAAATATCCTGTATGGTCTAAAGTTTTCTACCTAGATGCGTTTAGTCCTTGCAAATAGACTGGGCAAAGAAAGAAAGAGAAGTGTGCTCAAATCACAAAGCTTTTCTCCTTTGCAATATCACACAGATCTGGCTCAGAGGTGTCTTCAATCACAATTTCATAGGTAAGATGAGGACATGTATTTCACTGGGAAAAGATGCACTGCTTTGGAAAAGTCATCTGTATGTATATTTATCCAGCACAGGAGTCCAGCTGTGCTCTTTGCAACGTGTTTGCAGAAGGATGAATGGGGGACTTTGAGGTCGATAACAGGTGACAAAGGTTCCTCAAATCTGTACCGCAGCTCGGGTGTGGTATCATTTGCTACCATGGACCAGCACTTGCCTGCATAATGTATTCCAGCAAGGCTAGAAGAAGCAATTCTTGTTCTCCAGCTGTATGATCATTGACAATGCTGCCTTTCCAGAAATTATTCTGCCGTTTCCTTTCATAATAATTTGAAGCTTTTAAGCTTCACATTTCCATTTGATTTGCCTTAGGGAAAAACACTTCTGGGCCCAGTGCAAACTGTAAGCTTTGGACAGCAAAGGTCTCATGGTTGCCAGCTATTGATGATGTTACAGAAGAAAATGCATGCGAATATGTGATTAAGATTTCTGAAGGAAAAGCTCCCTGTCATGTGGCTGCATGTATTTGCTTAGCTAGGGGACTAGTTGTAGCCTAGTAAAGGTCCAGGCAGGGTGGCATGTTCCAGGGAAAACTAGTCCGTGAGCTTCTGGGGTTGCCATCCCCAGCAGAGTGAATGTGGCCTCTGGGGATTCCTCTGGAGGCAAAATTAGGGACCTATTCCATGCCACAATATTCTCTTATATCTTTCTAAAATATCCTAGAAAAGGCACTGAAACTTCACATCTCCTTGCACACGCACTGTTTGAATAAGGGCATTTTTGTCCCTCCTCAAAGTCATTGCTCTTGCACACCAGAAACAGGAACATCCACAAACAGGAATGATGCAAGGTCCTCCTGCTGGTGCTTCAGAGTACTGGGAAGTGAAGACCTGGGTAGCTACCAATATGAACACTTAATTAGCTTCTCATGCTCCTTCAAGATAGCCTGATCTCAGGGCTTTTTGTTTCACAGCTACCGAGGTACTGACTCTAAGGAAGAACAGTAAATGGGAAACAGCGACTGTCAGCATTGCAAGAGGGTGGGGTAAAACCTGAAGTGTCTGTGTCAAAAGGTGCATGGGAAGAGAGTAATTGCCAAAGCCAAAGCTTCATTAGGATAGCAGGATCAGTTCTTTACTGCATGTTTGCAAGAAGATCATTAGAGTCCTTCTTTCTGTATCTCATGAAGGAAGGGATCTCTTAGAAATAACATACTAGTTAAAAACAGTTTGGGATGTAGCTCTGTAGTGGTTCACAATGAAGCAGATTGCCTGCTTTGTCACTGCCAGCCCTGGTGGCTCTGTGAGGGACTATAGTGTATAGTGTACCCCATGCCTGTTTTGCCGGCACAAAAAGCTTGAGTTTGCTTATTAGTGAGGAATAAATATGAGAGTAATAAAACGGAAAATTAAACTGATTCATTTGGGGGAGATGCTCATGCTTTCACATGTCAGCCCTGTACCTCATGCTCCCAAGGCTTGTTACTCAGCATGAAACATTTTAAAAGAAAAAACTCAGATCCCATGTTCCATCTGAATGAAATTGCTTTAGATCAGCAAGAATTCTGCTGGCAGGTACAGGACAAAATCCTTCCGACACTCACTTGCAGTTGTCCTGGATTTCTGCAGCCCTGTGTGAAAAGCTGCTGTAGACAGAGTGTTTGGAGTTGGTTTTACGGCCTTTATGAAAGATGTGTGGAACAGTATGCAGAGCTCTCGAAGCAGGAAACTCTTTGTCCAAGCCCAGGGACATCGTGCTGGCAGAAGCGGAGTGGCCCTTCTCCTAGCCCAAGAGTCTCTCGGCAGAGCCGCGCCGGGGAGAAAAGACACCGAGGAGCTGCAGCCCAACTGCTGCACCTGCTGCAACCATTCTGCAGAGCTCTGCCAGTGGGATAAAGTCGATGCCAGATGAAGCACTAAGCTTTCATGTGCCGTAGAACTACTCCGTGATAGCTCCTGTTTTTCCTGAGGGAGAACCTGGCACCATCTTGTAACGTGTGTCAAGGGGGGATTTTCCTCCAGCATTTGGGGTCTTTGTTCCAGTGGGGGGATGGTGAGGTCTGACAGTTTGATATCTAGGAGTTGCTGCCATTTTTTTCCTCCCCTTGCAGGCATTTGGTTTGTTTGCAAACCATTGTGTTTTTCCTGCTTTCGTCTATGAGTATTCATTTTCTATTACTGGAATGGGATTGTTGGAACACTTCAGAGGAGATGACTTTTTCCAGATTGTTCTGTTTGAAGTTTTCTCAAACTGTGTGAGACAGATGGCTTCACACAGGAACTTTCTCTAGGCTGCTGAGAGGAAGGCACAGAGGAAGACATACCTAGTATTTCTGAGGGAATCTCTTTGGCACCAAACCAACCTGAGTCATCAAACAGCTGACCTGACATTTCAAGACATGGGCCAAAGGGGAAACCTTTCAGTGTGTTTGGTCAAGGCCAGCTTATGCTCAAGGCAAAGGTGTATCCGTGCACTTGGTTCCTACTCTCCTCATTGTGTCCAGCATGCACAGGAGCCCACAGCTCCTGCAGAAACCATCAAAACAGTCAGTGGGAGCAACCTGTCTCCAGTCCTCACATAGAGCCGTAGTGTTCAGCACGGCAGCTCATTGTAATGAGGAACTGTTCCAGTCCTCTTAGAAAGAGCTAAAGCGGTTTGGCCTTGAGATCAGCTCCTTCCCACCTCCTGATTTTCTGCCCTGGCTAAGCTGCTGCTTGTGGCCATGCTTGTTTCACAGCTGACAGCCCTGCTCTGCTGGTGTGTAGCCATTGCAGGAGGTTTTGCTAGAGACAATGAACCTTTCAGATCTTGCTAAGGAAAGTTCAGGACAGAACTTGTCAAAAGAACATTGCCTGGGCAATGCTTTTGACATTAAATCTGTTGTCTGTGCTCCTTGCCTCACACAGTAAATATTTGAGGAGCGAGTTTGCTGCTCCAGAAAATCCTCAAAAGAGTCCGTTTTCCAGTAAGAGAACACAGATATGGGATGTGTAATCTCACTTGTGTTCATGGTGCTGAAAGATAGAAGAGCACGGCTTGTGAGCTGTGTGTCTAACCAGAGTGACCCAGCCACCAAGTACTTAGACCAGTGGGGAGAGATGGAATCAGTAGCACAAGGATCTGCATTGTGATTCTTCTACAGGCCTGAGGAAATGGCCCTCTTCCATTGGGCCAGGCTTTTTACACTACATCAAACTTCATGCTTCAGATTGTGGTGATGAACACCCCCGGCCTTGTCAGGCAACAATGTGATCTGAGAAACGCTTGTTAGGCCTCGGCCTTGCTGAACAGCCCCTGGGCTCCGCCCCTCTTGAGCTTATCAGAAACACTGAGTGCTCCCAGGAACTTGGGCTGTCGAACGAGCTCCCGGGGTTTTCTGTGAACGGCCTTGGAAACCACTTCTTCTGCCTGAATGGCATAACGTCCTTCTTCTCACACTTCCAAAGACAGAGTGCTGACCCAAAGTGCAGCCATGATGAAGCATTTTATGACAGAGGCCCACTCTCTTGTGGCCAATGAGCAGTGATCCAAAAGGAGGCCCTTAGAGCTCTCCTGGACCACAGTGGCTGCCAGCAGCAACCGCCCTCTGAGTGGGGCGTGTCAGAGCCAGCGAGCTCTAGAGTTTGCTGCACTTGCAGGATCAGCGATCAACAATGGATCCTGGGCTGACAACCCCACTCCTGGAGGCTCCAGTTTAACTACTGTTAAGCTTGAGAGCTGTTAAGCATTTAGGCCATATTCCTTTTTATTCTTGTCCTTTCTGTCCCTTTGTCAAACACACCTAGACACAAACATATGCACACACACACACGCACAAAGATAGTTCTCAGTTCATTTCCGGTTTGATTGACTGCATTTTGTTTTCTGCTTGTTTTTCCTTGTTGTCACGCAACCGACAAGTAAGTTATAGTGCGTTGTTGCCAATCAATCTTGTAGAGCTGTTGCTTAATATTCAATCTGATTTTTCCTGATAGCCTTCCTGGTGAATTTTGAAGCAGTCTCAAACACTTGTTTGTAAGAAGCCTTGGCAGCATGAGGTACAGGGTTTGCATTGGAAAGCATGAGAGTCATTCCACAGTGACAATTTTAAATGCCCATTTTATTACTCCTCTATTTATTTCACTCTAGTAAGCCAAGCCAAGATTTTCTTGGAGGCAGAATGTGTGTGGAATGCACTACAGTATTATGCCATAGCTCTGGGCTGAATGGCACCCAGGCTGGAGTAGAGATAGATTTGAGGAGCCCTTGTCACCTGCTATTGACCTCACAGTCCCCCATTCGACCTTCTGCAAATACATTGCAAAGAACACAGTTGGACTGCTGTGCTGGATAAAAACACATGCAGATGACTTTTCCAAAGCAGTGCATCTTTTCCCATGTCCTCTTCATATGAAATTGTGATTGAAGACACCTCTGAGGCAGATCTGTGTGAAATCACAATGGAGAAAAGCTCTGGCATTTATGCACACTTCTCTGTGTTTCTTTGCTCAGGCCTTTTGTGAGCACAGAACACATCGAAGTAGAAAACTTTATAGACTATACAGGATGTTTTTGGGTCCGTTGTCCCCCAGCCATGTCAGTAATTACATGTCATTGTAATGCCATGTTGCAAAGAACAGCACATATGACAAAAGAAAACAGGGCAAAAGAGGAAGAGGAGCGGTTCAGCGAGGAAAAGAAGTGGTGAGACACTTGAATGTTCAGCGAGTTCAACTCCCATAACCTCACCACACTTTCTCCACATGAGCAGGCATCTTGAATTCTCTGCTGTTGTTTTTTTTTTTTTTTAATTGAGTTTATTTAAAATTATTTTAAAAATTATAAAATAAACTATATAAAGTAAAAATATATGATCAAAATTTAAAAGACACAATCAAAACACATTTATTCAAACCTACAGCTAAATATCAGAACATATGTACATCTCTAACTCTAAAGCCTAACGCATAAGTCCTATTCTTCATTCACTCTTCTAGAGAGATGGCAGCTTCTTCCTGAGCTTGGAGGAAAGAGAGCCCTTCTGGAGGGGAGGCAAGGGATTTGTGTATATGGACACATGGGAAGTGCGCAGAGAAAACTTCTTGGTAAGAGTGGAGCCAGTCAGGTCTGCAAAATGGAAACACAAAATATAACAGAGGCCGCAATGCAAACCCAAAGCATCTGAAGCTCCATATATCATGGGACAGACTTCCTGGAAACTTCTAAAAGCTGCCCAGGGAAACATGTTCCTGCAGGCAGTCACTTAAGGCAGGCCAGAGGGACCCCCTAACCCACTTCCACAGAGCTACCACAGAAAAAGCCTGGCCTCTGGGCCACCCTGGGACAGCAGGGAGCCCAGAGCCCTGTGCTTTCCAGGAATGGGTCAGCTGCACATGCACCCTCCTGCTCCTCTCCCTGCCCCACAGCTGAGCAGCCCTACAGCTACACGGGGCACTGGCAGCAGCACAGCTCATTGCAGGGGCACATGGCAGGCAGAACTGTTCCCTGGCAATGTGCACAGTTGTCTGGGCTGGCACAAGACCCTTCCTCCCACCAGAGAGCGGCCCAGCTCCCCCCTCACCTCTTGGTGAGGCTGAGCCATGCTCGGCCTTCACCTTGTCCTCGATCAGAAGTTGCTTCAGATCCCCCATGCCACGACTAGGAAGGGCAGTGGAGAGAGTGGGGCCAGAGGCACGCCCTTCCATAGTATTTTGGCACTTTGGGCACAGCTAGAAAGTGAAATCTGGAGGTGTCCAACTCAGCACTTTCTCAGCTTTCTGCAGAATATGAAGCCTTCACCAGCCCAAAATGCTGGACAGGTTTTCCCGCACATGTGGAGGCTGGCTGGCAGCACGCTTCTTCAGCTTGGTGCCCATCACCTTGTAGAGGGCAGAGGCAAGCTTGGTGACCACAGTGCGGACATTGGTGCTTCGCACAGGCAGCGCCTTGTTCTCCAGGGAGGACCAGAGCACGGGCAGGACGTAGTGCTGGATGACTTCAGGGCTCCTGGGATAAACCCATTCCACAAGCACTGCCGGGAGAGAGACACAAGCTTCTTAACCACCAGCCTTAATGCAAACAAGGATCTACCTCTAGGTTTTGTTCTTCGAAGCCTCTCTGGCTAAGATCAGCGAAATAACACACATAGCCCCATGATCCAGAAATGGGCAAAGCAGCAGATCCTCACCGAAACACAGCCACCAACCCCTGACGACTAATTTCTCAAACAGAGCCTTGTACCTGTGGCAGACTTTGTACCTTTGTACTAAATCATTTCACAATCAGTTTCTGCATGAACAATGAATGAGATGTTCAATTGCCTTTTATTTCCATTGACAAGTTGTCTAAACCCACACTGAAGACTTTGAAATGCAACGTAGAGAGGCAATTGAGAGATTCCTAATAAAAAGGATGATTCCATTTTTGTGACCTTTGATGTCAAGGGCCAAAAGACGATGCTGGCTCTTCCATTTTCTCAGTGGCACTCAGCAAAGGGCAGTATTAGACCACACTTCAAAACTGCAGCCCACCAGAGATGGGGGCTGCTTGGCACTTGGATTAGAAAACATCAGTGACTAGCTGGTGTCTTTGGCAGAATGCTTTTGTGGCTTCAAACAAACAGCTGTTTCAAAGCTCGGGGTGTCTTAGATAATTACCCAGACCCCATTGCCGTGACATTTGAGCATGTCCACATTTTAATGGCATTTCCCCCCCCCAATGTAAATGGCATTTTTTTCTTACTATGTGCACTGAAACAGGGGCATAGAGGGAGGAAAATGCTACCCAGAGAACTGAAATTTAACCAAAACACGAGGGGTTTCTCACATTGTCTCTCTAATCTGCCTCTGCTTGTTTCCTGAACTGAACACTATCAAACAGGGACAAAACTTTACTACCAACAGGCTCCTTGCATGGCGGTGTTGGCTGAGAGATCAAAACCTGAAATGCTCTGGGCAGCATTCTTATTTCTGATCAGCCAAAACGTATTGTAGTAAGCATTTATTATTCTGTGGTGGAAGAGAGATGTCGTTTTCTCTATGCTGTTTATCCAGCAGCAGTCATCCAGACTTAAACAGCTCCTGAAAGTACCCCAAAAGAATTCTGCTGAGCAGGAAAAGGGTATCGATACTCATTTTACAATGGGAGGTAATTGGAGTTTAAATGTAATTGAAGACATTGGTCACTATGGAACTTGAGAAGAGAAGGAGCTGTCTGTTCCTACTAAATCTCCAAGAGAACATCTGCTCTTTCCAAAGTAGTCCTAATTTATGTTTAATTTCTTTATTAGAAATAGAGATCAAAATAACTGCCAATTGAAATTCCCTCTTCCTGGAGATCAACTTTATTCAAATGCTCTTTTAGGGCTTTTATCATTCCCAATCGCTGAACATGCCCTTTTGAGATTCCAAATGAAGACACAAAGTGCATTAAAGCTTACATTTAAAGATGCTGGCATAAATAGCAGTGGATTTTGTCCCAAGTAAAGCAAGGCTATGATTAGTCTTCACTACTATATGCTGAGATTATAATTTTTCCATTCCTTGGCTATTGCTGACATAGCAAGCTCCTCTGAGGAATCAATTATCAGGTGCATTTGTAGCATTTTGGACAACCCTCCCTTTCCTGGAGGTGAGTTCTGAGATGCCCCAGGGAGAGCTCAACTCCGAGACCGAGTGCTGCCCCATCTCAGATGCTGCACACCTCTGCAGCAGCCAGGGAAAACCTGCCAAGCACACCTGCCAGGGCTATTGAGCACGAGGGACAAGCTCAGCACCTCCTGATTTGGAGGAGCTACTCTACTGTCTATTGACACACATTCCCTGTAAATACTCCCTCAGAAGAGCTCTTGGCTTATGAGGGGAGGCCATACCTGTGATACGCTCCGTGACATCCAGCAGAGCTTGGCCACTCAGCTTACTCCATCGGTGGCTGAACTCTTTCATCAGTGCTACTTTATCTACAAGAGAAAGACACCTTTCTGCTCACACTTCTGAGGTCATAGGAGAACGGACAGTGGGGAGGGAAAGGGCAGAGGCAACTCCATTATATAAAATAAAATGAAGTCTTGCTGATGTCTGAATCCTTTTCTTCTTTCCTTCCAGCCCACTTGGGAGGATCCTAAATTTCAAAAGAAAAGCTCTCCTTTCACATTTGTAGAAGCTGTGTTAAACATTTCACATCAGGGACCTCAAGAATGCAATCACACGTAAGCAGTGAAAAGGTTTGGCATCCCAGGGCAAACAGGAAGAGCCCCATACTTGGGACACAGGCAGATCATGAGTTCACAGAGCAGCCAAGGTGAAGAAAGTACAAACTCCCCTTGAAGAACCTGCCTCCTCAACACTCCTTTCTTCAGGTATATTTCCCCAGTGTGGCATTTTCAGAGCTGGACATAAATCTGTGGGGCAAAGGAATTTACAGCAGTCCTTGCCTCTGTAGGTATTTGCTAGAGCCACCTTGACCCATGCAAAACAACATGTGCAAAAGGCATCATTGGAAGCTGGATTTATACCTGTTTGTTTTAAAGAATTGAACTTGGTGAATCATAAGTTCCCCTTTGGAAAAAAGAAGACAAAGAAGAAGGGTGGAAATAGGCAGCTAATGCCTCTAATGCAGAGCCTTCCAGGAGGCTGCTCTGCAGAAGCTCTGATGGGCCAGTGCCCCTTCATGCCAGAAGCAAAGCTATTCATTCGGGAAGTCAAACGGGGCCCAAGCAAAGTCCAAAACCCCCTCTGCCTCTGAATTCTAGCAAAGCTGTGGTGTGGGACTTCCTCTTCACACGAGCAGCGCGGAGCCAAAGGCTACTTGGACGTTTGGGAAATGCTGTGATGCACGTTCAAGCGTGTGGGGGACTGGTGTGTAAGGACTGCACCTCCACAGCTTCTGCTGGATGTCAGCTGGAGCTTTCCACAGACAGCAACAGCTGTCAAGGCACTCAGTGTTCTCTTGTGTCAGAGAGGCAGAGACACAGTTGAGGAGAGTCCATGGCAGGGGCCAGCCTTACCTAAATGAGCAATGGATTCTTCCAGTGCTTTCACAGCTGCGGTGTGAACCCCGGGATCCTTTGAGTTTAGGTTCTTTATTATTCCTTCCACCAAACCAATGATCACCTGGGTTCAGGGCATCTTCCAGGATGCCTATGATTTCTGCAAGCACATCCAACGCCTTCTGCTTGACTTTCTTATGGCTGTCAGCAATTCTCAGTACAAAATAATCAAAAATCTGTGGAAAAGAACAAATAACATGAAAGCTGCATTAAAATGTCTTACTTTGAAGTGGGGATGTAGAAATGGGCACTCAGCAATGTCAAAGATGAAAGGGATCCTTTCTGTCACGGCAGCACTTGCTTGTGCAATTTTACTGTTTTCCTGTGGCTACTCACTGGAATCATTTTGCAACCTCATGCTGATTAAATGGTTTTCATTTCTCTTTCAGAGATTTGGTTGGGGACAGAATAGCTCCCATGGTGTTTCTCTCCACCTATAATCATCAAATTAATCCCATTTATTAATGCAAAACAGTATCATTTCTGTAGATATATGGAAGCAGACTTTTACATTGCCCAGTTTTCTAGACAGTTGCCTCAAATACTGAGGGCAACCATGATTTTGCCAAGACTACGGTTGGAAAGATCCTGGTTTTATTTTGTCTGTCTCAGAACCTGTGTCTGGAGAGTGCAGGGCTCTGATCACCTCTTCCAGGAGGCAGACCACTTGTCTAAGTAACAGGTAGACTTCTGAAATCTAATGTGCTGTGCAGCTCTCATTAGAGCAAGTTCATTTCCTTGATAGCCACATTACTAAGCACCATTTTCTGCAAAAAGTGGAAAAGCAGCTACTGGGGGGAGACAGAAGAGATCTGCCTTGGTCCTTTTCCTCCTTTTCCAAAGAGAGGGGAAGGAAAAAAAAAAAAAAAAAAAAAAAAAAAAAAAAAAGTGTAAGCACTGTGTTTACCAAGAGGAATCGGGACGAGGATGGAAACGAGTAGCCCAAGTTGTGTTTGTGCAAGACAAGAGGCAGTTTACAGAAGCATCCATGAAAAAACCTGGGCTGAAACCAACCCAGCCTGACACTTCTCTTCCCCACGCAAACACATTCTCTATCTAGAAAGAAATAGCCAGGCTTTCAATGACTGGATTCCCTTCACTTAACCCAACTGGGAGCAGGAGACAGCAGAAGTTACAGCAGCAGAAAATTTTGTCATTATCTGATGAACAGCATCAATAGGCACCTGCCAGACAAATACAGCTGGACTGAAGAAACTTGGCCTGAAGCCTGGACCTGAATTAAATTTGTCTGGGTAAGAGACACCAGCCTGTCCAAAACAGCCAGGAAGTCGTGCCAAGGGACACTGAAATAACTTCACTGCTACAGGCTTGGGAAAGGAGCTAAAGGAAAGGAATAATGAAGATACCATACATACTCGGACTATGTTAGCGGAGATGAGCTGGGGGCTGGTTTTGCACAGGTCTAGGAAGAGAGCCACTCCTTCCATCCGTGTCTGAAACCCCTTGGCTTCCAGGAGATGGTAAAGCTTCTGGAGCGGCTCCGTTTCTTCCACAGCTGGAGGTAACGTCACCTGGGCTTTTGCACGCTGAAGGAGGTGTCCGTCAGAGGTAGACTTCACCCTGGAAAATAAAACCAAATTACGACTTGTTGGTGATAATACCTTCAGATAATTGTGAGCAAAACATCTTGAGGAGCATTCCTCAAGACGATGTGATTTCAACCTAGAAAACCATGAGGCTCTGAAAAACAACATGGACCTCATGACAATCATTACGGCAGACAATCTGCAAGTAACGTTCTCTCCAGTGCTCACTCAGGAAAACCAAGGATGAGATGCATCTGATCGATCTTCAGAAGGTTTCCCCGGCACACAGGTCATGTTGCTTTGTGGGGAAAGAGCAACACTACTTCCAAGTTTAAATGCATCTTCGTATGGGAGGTGTTTGTCTTATAATAAGGAAACTCATCACTCTGCAGAAGTGCCTCTACAACAGGCATGACAACCTGGATGAGTAGCTCAGATGCATCTGAACAGATCAACAGGGGCATATCTGAAGCATGCAGAAAATCAGTAACAGAGGTAATAAGAGAAGCCAGACATCCCAGCACTACGCTCACATTACCTTTGCTTCCCTAGAGACTAGACGCACAGCTTAACAAACCCACTGGGAACAATTCTCCTGGATCAACCTGTCTCTTCCATGAGCACAGAAAGATCCTAGCTATGCTGCGAGGCATGTGGTCCCTTCCCAGCCACCGCTGAGCATGACAGAGCTAAATAAATCCCCTCTGTCATCTGAGGAGAACAGGTACAAATAGCTCTGGCCCTGGCATGAAGAGACAGCAAGGACCAAATTCCTGCCTTAAATGCTGATTGCAGCACAGGGGGAAATTAACCAAATGTGCTGTCCCTCAAGCAAGCTATGTGAAGGACAGGAATATCAAGACAAAAAGTCCACATTGAGGCACCTGTTGACCCAAGTTGCTCAGAAATTGCCTTGCTACTTACTACTCAAACTTGATACTGTCTGAGGGTAAGAAAACCAAGGTTCAGCCAGGCCAAACCACATGCATGGGAACTGCTTCTTTGGGGAATGGCATCTCACTTCTAGACTGGGACTTCTCATCAAAACACCCGTCCAAAAAACACTCCACTCAGATGCAAAAAGCAAAACCCTGGTTGAATTTACGTGCCCCAAGTCTGGCAGCAGAAGCTTGGCCCTCTCCTAGCCTCCACAACACTGCCCTTGTCACTGCTCTGAATCGTCTGAGCTGCAACCAATGGGTGTCTTTTTGCCATCCAGTTTTTCTGGAAGCCCCTCCAGAGGAGCTGTGTTCAGCCTAAGGCAAAAGTAGACATTTTGAATCATAGAGCATTTGTAGGGAAAGGAAACAATCTCTGGCCCAGGTCATTTGCTCCAGAAAGATTTTCCTCAGGAAGAGGCATGTAAAGCTTGTCATGTGCTTTGTCACATCTAACTCAAGTGCTCCGTACCGTTTACTAGAAGACAATGCGGCCTGGGGCTTCTTCGAGCCATCGTTCCTCTTCTCCGGCTTCTTGACCGATGGCTGTTCACCCTTCTGGTTTTCCGTCCCCTACAAAGACATAAAGAAACCCCATGAATTTATAAAATAGAAAATAGGAAATTCTCTGCTAAAAACACAGGTTAGAACCAGGATCACTGCTTCCAAGGCTTAGGGAGACATTTCCTAACCTACAGAAATAAACAGACCAGAGATTCAGTGATTCCAGCTCTTTGTTTTCAATAGCCCAAGGCAGGTTATGGGGGCTACCATTCTGAGCAGCAGTCTAAATTCCCAAATTCATTGGTCTTGAGCATAAAGGGGAATAATGCAAACTGGTAGGCAACGAGTGTTCTTAAAGGAAGCAGCCGAAAATAATTGGACACTTTGGGGGCTGGAAGTTGATTTGATTCACCACTCACTCTCCCTGCTCCTGCACAAAGGCATACTGCCTTCTGTAATGTAGATAAAAAGAACAAAATCCCATCCCCCCCCATCAATCAAATAATTTTCCACTGGATGCTGCTGGATTCACCAAGCTTCTTCCAACTCCACAGAGCTTGACGGCAGGACAGTATTCCCAGAAGACAGACAGAGAGTAATTGTAGCAATTAGGATTGACTTGGACATCTTCTGTGTATTTGGAAATCTTCTTGGTACTACTACTTCCAGGGTCTTTTGCAAAGACTCTCTTATCTTCTGAAGCACTATTCCCACTTAATTACTTTACTGGGGGCAGAGCATGGAGAGCGCAGTGGAGAGTTACGCTTAAAGGTAAACCCATTTTCTCCTCTTCCCCTTTCCTGTTGGTGACCAATGTTCAAATATTCAAAACATCACTTTTCCCCTAATAATATCAGCTGCTTTGTGGTGTGCACATGAGCAGTATAAGGATTAACAGCCCATTCCCAGGAGCAAAAAAATTCCACAGAAGAGGAATGGGATAAAGAGAGATTAGATATGTTTGATCTCCTATTAGCAGTGGCAAGACTTGCAGAAGGGAGACATTTCTCCTGCCAAGGTCCATATACATTCCAATAGTTTCAGAAGAATGTCTCCCACTCTCACTTTGGCAATTACACAAGGTGATGTTGAACACTTTAGTGCCACAACCTTACACTGCTCCAAGTGCAACCTATGTTGGGAAGCCCTGCTTAAAGCATGAAAGTCATAGGCATGCTCCAAGAGAGATGAAGAGTTCACATCACCAGTGTGCAGGCAGTTCAGCTCCTACAGGCCGTGGCAGGAGAATAAAAGCCACATGCAATACACAACAAGGAGGGGTGGGGGTGGGTGGGGGTGTGTGGGTGTGTGTGTCAATTAGCTGCTGCTTGACACTCATGGCCAGGAATTGCAGCTGTTTCTCACTTCCTGGCTTCTGAAGGACTCAGCTCTGAAGGACTCTGAATGACTGGGTCTCTGAGACCAGGAGATCTCAGTGGGCTCATCCCTCTCCTTAGCCCTCACCTTTTCAAAGACATCCCTCAGGTCTTCATATCTGGTAACACCAGGACAGGTGGAATGACCCATTTCCTTGGCCTGGCTCCAGGGGAAGCCTGGTAATGGAAGCAAAGGTTCGTGTAAATCTCTGGCAGACTTCCAGTGCTCAGAAATACCATGCTGGGCAACAGGCAAGACTGGTTCCAGATTGCAGAGCTCTCATAAGGCACAGAGATTGTGTAGGAGAGCAGCAAGGCGCATATGCGCTAGACCCTCTCCCAGTGGATGGGCTACTGGCAGCAGACATGACATTACTCTGTTGGCCAGCAGACTGAGACTTGCTGCATGATGAAGGCCTCAGCCCCTGGATGCTGGAGAGCTTCTGTGTTTGACAGAGAAGGGCAGAGAGGGAGATTTCTCTTGACAGAGTCTTATCTGCCCTTATGCTGATTTTAATTAACATCTCCTTCATGGTTCCTGGAAGACATTCCAGGTTCTTATACGTGTATGCGTTTAGATCAACATTTTCTTCTCTTTGTTAGAATATTTTAGAGGACTTTTAAAGAAAAGCTTGGGACTGCAAGAGGGTTACCCAAATGTGAACTGTGTTCTTGATGCTAGATAATTCGTCTTCCCCAAGGATTTTCATTCTTAACTGTATGAGATAGGGCCACTTTTGGGCCAGGCTGAATAAAGGCTGATTTGCTTAACGCAAGTAGAACAATGTAGCTCATTCTAAAACACTCTCCAACAGAACTGTTAAAATTCAGAGAACTTACCATTCTATACAATAGCTTCACAGAGGATAAAATCAAGTGGCAGCAAAGTAGAAAAAAACCCAAAGTCTTAAATCAGGATTTTTTCCGCTGCAAAATTATCGCCTCAATAATAAAGGAGAGTTAGATATGGGTTTTGAGGAAGGAGGGCAATTGTGGATGAAAGACAAGGCGTAGGAATGTAGGAGCATCTGGGGAGTTGGTAGGGAAGCTACTGACCCCAGGGTAACCTCTCTGAGACCACTACAATCAGTCAGGTCTACTAAATGGACTGCAATAGCAGCTGCAGAGGAAACCTAAAGCATCTGAAGCTCCATATTTCATGGGACAGACTTCCTGGAAACTTTGAAATAGATGCACAGGGAAACATGCTCCTGCTGGAAGCCCCTTGAAGCCAGCCAGGGGAAATCTCCGACCCACTTCCACAGAGCTACCACAGGAACACCCTGGCCTCTGGGCTGCCCTGGGACAGGGAATGGGAATGGGTCAGCTGCACATGCACCCTCCTCCTCTTCTCCCTGCCCCACAGCTGAGCAGCCCTACAGCTACACGGGGCACTGGCAGCAGCACAGCTCATTGCAGGGGGCACATGGCGGGCAGAACTGTTCCCTGGCAACGTGCACATGCTGTCTGGGCTGGCACAAGACCCTTCCTCCCACCAGAGGGCGACCCAGCTCCCCCCTCACCTCTTGGTGAGGCTGAGCCATGCTCGGCCTTCACCTTGTCCTCCTCAGCATCGGCCCTGGGGGCAGCGCTGCTCAGCTGCCTCTGCCGGGGCTCCTGGGCCAAGGCCCCCTGAGCAGGCCGGGAGCCGAGACCTCCATTCCCAAGGCCTGGGTTCTGCACATAAGTCTTCAACTCAAACAGGTCAGCGAGTTTCCTTGGGAATAGAGGCATGCCAGGCCCTATCCTACACCAAGAGCTCTTTCCTTTCCTCCTCTGGGTGTTTGTTGTAGATTCAGAAGCAGCTGTAGATCAGGTACAAGAGAAGAAGTGAGTTAATGGAACTCACGCCTTTACAGTCAACCCATCTAATGTGTGAGGAAGTCAAAACATATTTTAGTTACTGAAATGATTGGTTGTTTTTTATTTTTCACGGAACTAGCATCAGTTTAATTTCTCTGACCAATATGGAACTGGCAAGCCAGGAGAGAAGGGTTTCTACTACTTTATGTGTTGCCTCTTGCCTCCCTACTGCTACAAGGAGGCCTGTCGCCTCCCTACTACTACTCCCTCCCTACGACATCCATCCTTTGGAAGGATGCCTTTCCTTCCAATCAGTTTGAAACTCCCAGTGGTCTCTAGAATTTGACACTGTCTAGGATATAATTGTTTTCTAAAGTAGTTTTCAAGGCCTTTATTTATGTATCTCCCACTCCATTCTAGGTCTGGCTTTGCACTTTTGGGAATGTTTATATCACTCTTTACAACAAAGGAAGTGGTGGGACACAAACACTGGCACCACGTGTTAGATGCAATAGAAGCTTTGCTTCCCCCATTAGATGTCCCCAGTATTCTGCGAGCCTGTATTGGAAGGGAATTAAGTGGTCATCCCAACATTCCACTTTTGCTCATCTTACCTCTCCAGGGGTTTATTGCCTGCTTTCTTTCGGCAGAGATACTCAAACACAACATAAACAAAACCTGCCTCAAAATATTTCTGATCTTGACTAATTCTGAAAATGCAAAATTTTCTTAATGGAACTAGTAGAGGTCATTCTGAAATACTCTCCAACAGAGCTGTTAATACTAATAAAACTAATAATTACATGGTTCCAGAGTAGGACAAAAATCGGATGGCAGCCAAGCAGTAAGAGAGGAATACTTGCCTTAAAATTGCATTCTTTCACCCTGGAGAACATTATGCACGGTAATAAAAGCGCCACAGGTAAGGTTTAATGAGATAGGTCAATTCTAGTCCAGAATTAATCCAGCAAAAATGTCACACTATTTTCTGAGCAATACTTCTGCCTAGCTCTACGCTGCATTCCATCTGCATACCAACAATTAAGGAGTCATTCCAAAGGGGCTGCACCCAGGATTTGGCAGAACTAACCCTCAGCAAAGGGAACAGGGCATCTGATCCCTTTGTTTGGCATCAACAAAAATATTCTTTCAGGTCTCATCTCTCCTATCATTACACACCCAGAGATGGCAAAGGAACAACAATAAGATTTCATTGATGCTTTCAGCCTCAAAGCATTGGCTGACGCAGATGCACCAGGGACCGCTCTTTGTCTGGAACAATCCTATGTGTCACGGATCAGGCAAGGCAGTGATGGGGGACAAGGCAGAAGGCATCTCCTCCTGCAGCCTCAGCCTGCAACACTGACACAGGCAGAGAGAGTCGGGGAAGAGATTGGTCATCGTGAACCTGCCATGGGTGCCTTTGGGCTTGTGCAGTCAAAGGATGACAAACTCAGAGCCTGCAGAGGCTGCATCCATTTGGAAGTCTCCTTCTCTCTAACTGGAAAATTCACAAGGACTTTCTGTCCGAGGAGGTTTCCCTGTTTCTTTGCGTGCAAAACCAGCCCATGTCCATGAATCTCCTTCAGATCTCCAAGGCTTCAGCTCAGAAACTGCCCCAAGGAAAGACTGTCTCCTGCAAGGCCAGGAGGAAAGAGTGGGAACGTTTCTCATTTCATGCTCAGTGCCTTCTTTTTCACTGCTAATGCTGACATTCAAAAGGCTGCAGGGAGATAAAAGGCATGTGCATGATGGAGAGGAATGTTTTCTTTTCCTGCACTGCATTTGCAGGGCCCCAAGGTACCACTCCAGCTCCAGCCACCCAACATTTCACACTGGAGGAATTGTCACGGCACCAGTGCAGCACACTCCCAGTCACGGGGCTCGGGGAGACTCCACTGAGCCCATCAAGGAAATGAAGCAAATTTAAAGAAATTTTAAATGATTGGTTTTTAACCAACCTTTCAAAATACCACCTCGGAGTCAAGATTCCAAAGGTCATCTTAGGACAGACATGCCCTGTACCTACCTGTGTGTTCAGAGTCCTTCTCTTTGCTTCTGCTGTTGGATCTTGGCCTTGAGAAAATGGAGGACAAAAGAACATATGAGGAGGTACAAAGGGAAGGGTGGGAACAGGTGTACCATTAAAGGAGGCCAGTGTTCTTAACATGGTCACGCTGATGGAGGAGGGAAAGCAACACGTAAACCCAAGTAGACGCAAAGCTGATTAATTGTCCTCAAGTTTTCAGTTGCTGGAGTCAGAAAGAGCTGGCCAAGCTCTGACTAAAACACGGCAGTCATTCTTCCCTTTGTATCATCACTCCCCTTGGGGCATATGATGTTGGGTTTGACATTGTGCTGGGTTATCATAGATGGGCAAAATGGCGAGTACACTGTGGTTTGACTACATCCATGGCAGAGCTGACTGTGAAAAATACCCTCACAAGACAGGAAGAGCGAGGTGAACAGCACAGTGGAGCAGCTGACACCTTGGCTTACCTCATGTCCTGGGACTCCTGGAAATCCAGCTGCGCAGAACTTTGCAGAGACCCTGCTGCACTGCCAACACGGGGACTGGCTGCCTTGCATATAGGAGGGATCAGAGGCAGTCCCAATGACCGCTTCTTCATATTCCCACCAGTGGAATACAGCAAGGAAGCCTGGAAAGAGTACAACACGGTGCTCAGATCAAGCATCCAGCCCTGCCCCCATTCATGCCTCAAGACATTGAAGCATGTTCTTAACTGAGTCCTTACAGGAAAAGGGAGGTCAGACTGATGGAGCAGCTGGGCCCAGGATGGGGAATGGAAAGGGAGGTGGTGAGGGAGAGACCATGCGGAACATTTGCCACCTCACTCCTTGTGCTCACTTCTCTGGAAGTGTGCCTACTTTTCTAGCTGGCATCCACAAGTTTGGCATCAAGATGTTCTGGCATGCCACTGCCGCCACCAGCCCTTGGATGGTATGGGAATGGGTTTAGATCACTATTCTCTTCCTGCCTCTAAGATACCTAACAGCCAGCGCTCATCTCCAGCCGAGTTCCCACTAAGCAATTCCACAGGATGGCAAAACCTGCTTTGCTCAAGCCTCTCATTTCTTCTGCTGCTGCCCTTTCCTTCCTTCATTTCCCCAGCAGCCTCTGAGTCCCGATGCTACTGAGCTCTTGGGGTGCTCGGTGCTCTCCACCTCCCACCCATCCATCATCTCACGCTCACTGGCATTTCGCAAGTTCAGCAGAGCTCCCTGCCCTGCTGCTCTCTGGGAGGTCTATGCCTGCCCAAGTCGCTCCAGGGGCCCCATGCCATGGCCAGGAAGGGGGCGCGGAGGCAGCGGGGGCAGATGCACACCCTTCCTGAGTATCCCATCATTTCTGGCACAGCTTAAGAGCCTGATCAGGACCTGTTCAAACTTCAGTGAAATTGTTAGTTCCTATCAGGAAGCAGGTCTCAGAGGTCAGCCTACAGCACCTAAACTGAAAATCTACTACACAGGATGTAGCTTGGTCTTCTTACCTCATGTCCCTTTCCCTCTGAAATCAGCTCCTGGCTTTTCCTAGTCTCATCCTCATAGCCACTGCCATTTTCCCCATCCTCCTGCTCTCCACTGCACACCTTGCTTGGCTTGGTGGAAGGAGAGCTTTGGCAGATGGGAGGCAATGGCTTGGAGGGAAGGAGCATGGAGGAGTCATTTCTTGCCAGGGAAAACCTCTTGGCAAGAGGATAGCCAGTCATGCCTGCAAAGTGAAGACACAAAATGGAACAGAGGCTGCAACGGAAACCCAAAGCATCTGAAGCTCCATACTTCATGGGACAGACTTCCTGGAAACTTTTAAATAGATGCACAGGGAAACATGCTCTGGCTGGACGCCCCTTGACGAAGGCCAGGGGGACACCGTGACCCACTTCCACAGAGCTACCACAGCAACAGCCTGGCCTCTGGGCTGCCCTGGGACAGCAGGGAGCCCAGAGCCCTGTGCTTTCCAGGAATGGGTCAGCTGCACATGCACCCTCCTGCTCCTCTCCCTGCCCCACAGCTGAGCAGCCCTACAGCTACACGGGGCACTGGCAGCAGCACAGCTCATTGCAGGGGGCACATGGCGGGCAGAACTGTTCCCTGGCAATGCGCACATGCTGTCTGGGCTGGCACAAGACCCTTCCTCCCACCAGAGAGCGGCCCAGCTCCCCCCTCACTTCTTGGTGGGCCTGAGACACGCCCACATGGGGAGAAGTGCGATAGGTGAACTCCCACTTTTACAATAAATCCAGCTAATGGGTGAGGCAGCCAGGCGATTTCTGGATTATTCAGAAGAAATCTTTGTTTTTATATTTCATGAAACTAGCATCACTAGAATTCCTCTGAACTGTATGGAGCTGGCAAGCCATGAGAGAGAGCTTTTCCTACTTTGCTTGTGTGTTGCTCATTGCCCTTCCACTACTTTGAAACCCCTTTCCTTCCAAACAGCTGGCAACCTACCATGGTCTCCAGAATTTGCCAGTTACACCTAGGAAGAAATTGCTTTCCAAAGTTAGTTTTTATGGCCTTTGTCTCTGTGACTCCCGCTCAGTTCTGGGTTGGGTTTTGGTTTTGGTTGCTTTCTATTTGTCTTCACAACAAAGGAAGTGTTGGCACATGAACAATGGCACCCCATGTCAGAAGTAAAAGGAGCTTTGCACTCCCCAGTAGATGCCCTCAGTATTCAAGGACCCAAATCTGTGGGGAACAAATTGGTTTTCAAACATTCTGCATCTGCTCAGCTTCCTTGCTCCCTGGGTTTATTGCCTGCTTTCTTTCCTGCAGATTTACCCAAACCCAACATAAACGTGACCTGCCTCAACACATTGCTGATCATGGAAGTTCCTAACAATTCAAACATTTTTTAATGGAAATGAGACAGGGTAGATCATAAAAAGGAGAATGTTCATAAACCTGCATTTTTTTATCCCTGTAGCATGGCCAAGGCATTTATAAAAATGCAACAGGTAAGGTTTAACAAGATAGATCATTTCTAGTCCAGAGCTAATCCAGCATAAATTCCACTTTATTTAATGAGCACTACTTCTGCCTAGCTCTATTCCGCATTCCGTCTGCATACCAGCAATTAAGGAGTCATTCCAAAGGGGCTGCACCCAGGATTTGGCAGAACTAACCCTCAGCAAAGGGAACAGGGCATCTGATCCCTTTGTTTGGCATCAACAAAAATATTCTTTCAGGTCTCATCTCTCCTATCATTACACACCCAGAGATGGCAAAGGAACAACAATAAGATTTCATTGATGCTTTCAGCCTCAAAGCATTGGCTGACGCAGATGCACCAGGGACCGCTCTTTGTCTGGAACAATCCTATGTGTCACGGATCAGGCAAGGCAGCGATGGGGGACAAGGCAGAAGGCATCTCCTCCTGCAGCCTCAGCCTGCAACACTGACACAGGCAGAGAGAGTCGGGGAAGAGATTGGTCATCGTGAACCTGCCATGGGTGCCTTTGGGCTTGTGCAGTCAAAGGATGACAAACTCAGAGCCTGCAGAGGCTGCATCCATTTGGAAGTCTCCTTCTCTCTAACTGGAAAATTCACAAGGACTTTCTGTCTGAGGAGGTTTCCCTGTTTCTTTGCGTGCAAAACCAGCCCATGTCCATGAATCTCCTTCAGATCTCCAAGGCTTCAGCTCAGAAACTGCCCCAAGGAAAGACTGTCTCCTGCAAGGCCAGGAGGAAAGAGTGGGAACGTTTCTCATTTCATGCTCAGTGCCTTCTTTTTCACTGCTAATGCTGACATTCAAAAGGCTGCAGGGAGATAAAAGGCATGTGCATGATGGAGAGGAATATTTTCTTTTCCTGCACTGCATTTCCAGGGCCCCAAGATACCACTCCAGCTCCTGCCACCCAACATTTCACACTGGAGGAAGTTTCACTGCACCACAGCATCACACTCCCAGTGACGGGGCTCACGGAGACTCCACTGGGCCCATCAATGAAATGAAGCAAATTTAAAGAAATTTTAAATGATTGGTTTTTAACCAACCTTTCAAAATACCACCTCGGAGTCAAGATTCCAAAGGTCATCTTAGGACAGACACGCCCTGTACCTACCTACATGTTCTGAGTCCTTCTCTTGGCTTCTGCTGCCGGATCTTGGCCTTAAGAAAATGGAGAACAAAAGAACATATGAGGAGGTACAAAGGGAAGGGTGGGAACAGGTGTACCATTAAAGGAGGCCAGTGTTCTTAACATGGTCACGCTGATGGAGGAGGGAAAGCAACACGTAAACCCAAGTAGACGCAAAGCTGATTAATTGTCCTCAAGTTTTCAGTTGCTGGCGTCAGAAAGAGCTGGCCAAGCTCTGACTAAAACACGGCAGTCATTCTTCCCTTTGTATCATCACTCCCCTTGGGGCATATGATGTTGGGTTTGACATTGTGCTGGGTTATCATAGATGGGCAAAATGGCGAGTACACTGTGGTTTGACTACATCCATGGCAGAGCTGACTGTGAAAAATACCCTCACAAGACAGGAAGAGCGAGGTGAACAGCACAGTGGAGCAGCTGACACCTTGGCTTACCTCATGTCCTGGGACTCCTGGAAATCCAGCTGCGCAGAACTTTGCAGAGACCCTGCTGCACTGCCAACACGGGGACTGGCTGCCTTGCATATAGGAGGGATCAGAGGCAGTCCCAATGACCGCTTCTTCATATTCCCACCAGTGGAATACAGCAAGGAAGCCTGGAAAGAGTACAACACGGTGCTCAGATCAAGCATCCAGCCCTGCCCCCATTCATGCCTCAAGACATTGAAGCATGTTCTTAACTGAGTCCTTACAGGAAAAGGGAGGTCAGACTGATGGAGCAGCTGGGCCCAGGATGGGGAATGGAAAGGGAGGTGGTGAGGGAGAGACCATGCGGAACATTTGCCACCTCACTCCTTGTGCTCACTTCTCTGGAAGTGTGCCTACTTTTCTAGCTGGCATCCACAAGTTTGGCATCAAGATGTTCTGGCATGCCACTGCCGCCACCAGCCCTTGGATGGTATGGGAATGGGTTTAGATCACTATTCTCTTCCTGCCTCTAAGATACCTAACAGCCAGCGCTCATCTCCAGCCGAGTTCCCACTAAGCAATTCCACAGGATGGCAAAACCTGCTTTGCTCAAGCCTCTCATTTCTTCTGCTGCTGCCCTTTCCTTCCTTCATTTCCCCAGCAGCCTCTGAGTCCCGATGCTACTGAGCTCTTGGGGTGCTCGGTGCTCTCCACCTCCCACCCATCCATCATCTCACGCTCACTGGCATTTCGCAAGTTCAGCAGAGCTCCCTGCCCTGCTGCTCTCTGGGAGGTCTATGCCTGCCCAAGTCGCTCCAGGGGCCCCATGCCATGGCCAGGAACGGGGGCGCGGAGGCAGCGGGGGCAGATGCACACCCTTCCTGAGTATCCCATCATTTCTGGCACAGCTTAAGAGCCTGATCAGGACCTGTTCAAACTTCAGTGAAATTGTTAGTTCCTATCAGGAAGCAGGTCTCAGAGGTCAGCCTACAGCACCTAAATGGAAAATCTACTACACAGGATGTAGCTTGGTCTTCTTACCTTACATCCCTTTCCCTCTGAAATCAGCTCCTGGTTTTTTTCTAGTCTTATCCTCATAGCAGCTGCCATTTTTCCCATTCTCCTGCTCTCCACTGCATACCTTGCTTGGCTTGGTGGAAGGAGAGCTTTGGCAGATGGGAGGCAATGGCTTGGAGGGAAGGAGCATGGAGGAGTCATTTCTTGCCAGGGAAAACCTCTTGGCAAGAGGATAGCCAGTCATGCCTGCAAAGTGAAGACACAAAATGGAACAGAGGCTGCAACGGAAACCCAAAGCATCTGAAGCTCCATACTTCATGGGACAGACTTCCTGGAAACTTTTAAACAGCTGCACAGGGAAACATGCTCCTGCTGGAAGCCCCTTGAGGAAGGCCAGGGGGACACCGTGACCCACTTCCACAGAGCTACCACAGCAACAGCCTGGCCTCTGGGCTGCCCTGGGACAGCAGGGATCGCAGAGCCCTGTGCTTTCCAGGAATGGGTCAGCTGCACATGCACCCTCCTGCTCCTCTCCCTGCCCCACAGCTGAGCAGCCCTACAGCTACACGGGGCACTGGCAGCAGCACAGCTCATTGCAGGGGGCACATGGCGGGCAGAACTGTTCCCTGGCAATGCGCACATGCTGTCTGGGCTGGCACAAGACCCTTCCTCCCACCAGAGAGCGGCCCAGCTCCCCCCTCACTTCTTGGTGGGCCTGAGACACGCCCACATGGGGAGAAGTGCGATAGGTGAACTCCCACTTTTACAATAAATCCAGCTAATGGGTGAGGCAGCCAGGCGATTTCTGGATTATTCAGAAGAAATCTTTGTTTTTATATTTCATGAAACTAGCATCACTAGAATTCCTCTGAACTGTATGGAGCTGGCAAGCCATGAGAGAGAGCTTTTCCTACTTTGCTTGTGTGTTGCTCATTGCCCTTCCACTACTTTGAAACCCCTTTCCTTCCAAACAGCTGGCAACCTACCATGGTCTCCAGAATTTGCCAGTTACACCTAGGAAGAAATTGCTTTCCAAAGTTAGTTTTTATGGCCTTTGTCTCTGTGACTCCCGCTCAGTTCTGGGTTGGGTTTTGGTTTTGGTTGCTTTCTATTTGTCTTCACAACAAAGGAAGTGTTGGCACATGAACAATGGCACCCCATGTCAGAAGTAAAAGGAGCTTTGCACTCCCCAGTAGATGCCCTCAGTATTCAAGGACCCAAATCTGTGGGGAACAAATTGGTTTTCAAACATTCTGCATCTGCTCAGCTTCCTTGCTCCCTGGGTTTATTGCCTGCTTTCTTTCCTGCAGATTTACCCAAACCCAACATAAACGTGACCTGCCTCAACACATTGCTGATCATGGAAGTTCCTAACAATTCAAACATTTTTTAATGGAAATGAGACAGGGTAGATCATAAAAAGGAGAATGTTCATAAACCTGCATTTTTTTATCCCTGTAGCATGGCCAAGGCATTTATAAAAATGCAACAGGTAAGGTTTAACAAGATAGATCATTTCTAGTCCAGAGCTAATCCAGCATAAATTCCACTTTATTTAATGAGCAGTACTTCTGCCTAGCTCTATTCCGCATTCCGTCTGCATACCAGCAATTAAGGAGTCATTCCAAAGGGGCTGCACCCAGGATTTGGCAGAACTAACCCTCAGCAAAGGGAACAGGGCATCTGATCCCTTTGTTTGGCATCAACAAAAATATTCTTTCAGGTCTCATCTCTCCTATCATTACACACCCAGAGATGGCAAAGGAACAACAATAAGATTTCATTGATGCTTTCAGCCTCAAAGCATTGGCTGACGCAGATGCACCAGGGACCGCTCTTTGACTGGAACAATCCTACGTGTCACGGATCAGGCAAGGCAGCGATGGGGGACAAGGCAGAAGGCATCTCCTCCTGCAGCCTCAGCCTGCAACACTGACACAGGCAGAGAGAGTCGGGGAAGAGATTGGTCATCGTGAACCTGCCATGGGTGCCTTTGGGCTTGTGCAGTCAAAGGATGACAAACTCAGAGCCTGCAGAGGCTGCATCCATTTGGAAGTCTCCTTCTCTCTAACTGGAAAATTCACAAGGACTTTCTGTCCGAGGAGGTTTCCCTGTTTCTTTGCGTGCAAAACCAGCCCATGTCCATGAATCTCCTTCAGATCTCCAAGGCTTCAGCTCAGAAACTGCCCCAAGGAAAGACTGTCTCCTGCAAGGCCAGGAGGAAAGAGTGGGAACGTTTCTCATTTCATGCTCAGTGCCTTCTTTTTCACTGCTAATGCTGACATTCAAAAGGCTGCAGGGAGATAAAAGGCATGTGCATGATGGAGAGGAATGTTTTCTTTTCCTGCACTGCATTTGCAGGGCCCCAAGGTACCACTCCAGCTCCAGCCACCCAACATTTCACACTGGAGGAATTGTCACGGCACCAGTGCAGCACACTCCCAGTCACGGGGCTCGGGGAGACTCCACTGAGCCCATCAAGGAAATGAAGCAAATTTAAAGAAATTTTAAATGATTGGTTTTTAACCAACCTTTCAAAATACCACCTCGGAGTCAAGATTCCAAAGGTCATCTTAGGACAGACACGCCCTGTACCTACCTACATGTTCTGAGTCCTTCTCTTGGCTTCTGCTGCCGGATCTTGGCCTTAAGAAAATGGAGAACAAAAGAACATATGAGGAGGTACAAAGGGAAGGGTGGGAACAGGTGTACCATTAAAGGAGGCCAGTGTTCTTAACATGGTCACGCTGATGGAGGAGGGAAAGCAACACGTAAACCCAAGTAGACGCAAAGCTGATTAATTGTCCTCAAGTTTTCAGTTGCTGGCGTCAGAAAGAGCTGGCCAAGCTCTGACTAAAACACGGCAGTCATTCTTCCCTTTGTATCATCACTCCCCTTGGGGCATATGATGTTGGGTTTGACATTGTGCTGGGTTATCATAGATGGGCAAAATGGCGAGTACACTGTGGTTTGACTACATCCATGGCAGAGCTGACTGTGAAAAATACCCTCACAAGACAGGAAGAGCGAGGTGAACAGCACAGTGGAGCAGCTGACACCTTGGCTTACCTCATGTCCTGGGACTCCTGGAAATCCAGCTGCGCAGAACTTTGCAGAGACCCTGCTGCACTGCCAACACGGGGACTGGCTGCCTTGCATATAGGAGGGATCAGAGGCAGTCCCAATGACCGCTTCTTCATATTCCCACCAGTGGAATACAGCAAGGAAGCCTGGAAAGAGTACAACACGGTGCTCAGATCAAGCATCCAGCCCTGCCCCCATTCATGCCTCAAGACATTGAAGCATGTTCTTAACTGAGTCCTTACAGGAAAAGGGAGGTCAGACTGATGGAGCAGCTGGGCCCAGGATGGGGAATGGAAAGGGAGGTGGTGAGGGAGAGACCATGCGGAACATTTGCCACCTCACTCCTTGTGCTCACTTCTCTGGAAGTGTGCCTACTTTTCTAGCTGGCATCCACAAGTTTGGCATCAAGATGTTCTGGCATGCCACTGCCGCCACCAGCCCTTGGATGGTATGGGAATGGGTTTAGATCACTATTCTCTTCCTGCCTCTAAGATACCTAACAGCCAGCGCTCATCTCCAGCCGAGTTCCCACTAAGCAATTCCACAGGATGGCAAAACCTGCTTTGCTCAAGCCTCTCATTTCTTCTGCTGCTGCCCTTTCCTTCCTTCATTTCCCCAGCAGCCTCTGAGTCCCGATGCTACTGAGCTCTTGGGGTGCTCGGTGCTCTCCACCTCCCACCCATCCATCATCTCACGCTCACTGGCATTTCGCAAGTTCAGCAGAGCTCCCTGCCCTGCTGCTCTCTGGGAGGTCTATGCCTGCCCAAGTCGCTCCAGGGGCCCCATGCCATGGCCAGGAACGGGGCGCGGAGGCAGCGGGGGCAGATGCACACCCTTCCTGAGTATCCCATCATTTCTGGCACAGCTTAAGAGCCTGATCAGGACCTGTTCAAACTTCAGTGAAATTGTTAGTTCCTATCAGGAAGCAGGTCTCAGAGGTCAGCCTACAGCACCTAAACTGAAAATCTACTACACAGGATGTAGCTTGGTCTTCTTACCTCATGTCCCTTTCCCTCTGAAATCAGCTCCTGGCTTTTCCTAGTCTCATCCTCATAGCCACTGCCATTTTCCCCATCCTCCTGCTCTCCACTGCACACCTTGCTTGGCTTGGTGGAAGGAGAGCTTTGGCAGATGGGAGGCAATGGCTTGGAGGGAAGGAGCATGGAGGAGTCATTTCTTGCCAGGGAAAACCTCTTGGCAAGAGGATAGCCAGTCATGCCTGCAAAGTGAAGACACAAAATGGAACAGAGGCTGCAACGGAAACCCAAAGCATCTGAAGCTCCATACTTCATGGGACAGACTTCCTGGAAACTTTTAAATAGATGCACAGGGAAACATGCTCTGGCTGGACGCCCCTTGACGAAGGCCAAGGGGACACCCTGACCCACTTCCACAGAGCTACCACAGCAACAGCCTGGCCTCTGGGCTGCCCTGGGACAGCAGGGAGCCTAGAGCCCTGTGCTTTCCAGGAATGGGTCAGCTGCACATGCACCCTCCTGCTCCTCTCCCTGCCCCACAGCTGAGCAGCCCTACAGCTACACGGGGCACTGGCAGCAGCACAGCTCATTGCAGGGGGCACATGGTGGGCAGAACTGTTCCCTGGCAATGTGCACATGCTGTCTGGGCTGGCACAAGACCCTTCCTCCCACCAGAGAGCGGCCCAGCTCCCCCCTCACTTCTTGGTGGGCCTGAGACACGCCCACATGGGGAGAAGTGCGATAGGTGAACTCCCACCTTTATCATGCGCATATAGAATGGGTGAGGCTCTCATGGGCTTTCTGAATTTATCAGAAATTTTCTTTGTATTTATTTTTCATTGGTCTAATCTGCATTTAATTCCTTTTAACAATATTAATTTTGCAAGCCTGAAGGAAATGGTAGCAGGCTCCAATGATGAGAGGGGAAAAGGATTCCTTCTTGAATCTGGCCTTCTGTGAATAGCCAGTAAACACCCACAGATCTGTGACTGCTATTTCTGCAAACCACAAAGTCTTCTCAGCAAGCAGTCTTGCCATACTGGTTTTTTTAATAGCACAGTAATACCATGCTCAGCATTGGACCTGATCATCAAGCAGAGGAAGAACAGGAAATTTATATGTAGCAAGATCTGACACTGATGGCAAAGAAGGAAATAGGACTCATCCCTCATGATCATGTCCAATTTGTGGCCAGCTTGTGGCCACACTCCCTGCCCTGGCTGACACTCTATGTGATTTGGCTACTGTCAAAAATGAGAAAGCAGAATAAACTAACAATAGAATCTTGTGATGCCATGGGCATCCTTACAGGATCATCAGGACATGTAGCCACCTACTCTGACACAGATCTTGCACTGACCAATGTGGACCGGTGGACAGTTTTCCCTGAAATCTGGTGGGAATTTTTTCCATTTGCCTCAGGCCTTTCAGCTCCTTTCTATCCTCACCTTTTCCTTCAGTGGTCTTTCCTTTTCCAGTAAAATCCATCTTCCAACCCGTGCTTCCGCCTCGCAGAAGTATCTGGGTTTGGATTTGGGAACGCTCTCAGAGTAGACAGCGACGGGAGCTTGGTACCCAGCCTTGGAACAAGGTCAGGTGACTCCAATCGCCAGCAGTAGGCACAGAGAGGCAGAGCCAGACGTGTCTCCTGCCGCTGTGTCCGTGTCAACCACAATGTTCATGACCTCAGCATGGGGCTGCCCCCTTTGTGACACGCTCATCCATGGTTCTCTCGTTTCCATGGCTGCAAAACCCCCACCCCAACTCCATCCCTTTCCCTTCCCTTCCCTTCCCAAGGGCAGCCAGCCCTAGGCCCAGCCAGGCCAAGCCTGAACGTTTGACACTGTCTAGGAAGTTGAGGCTTTCCAAAGCTACTTTTCAAGGCCTTTCTTTCACTTCCCACTCAGTTCTGGGTTGCAGCATGTTGATGTGGGATTTTGTTTATTTCTCTTCACATCAAACAATGCGGTGGGACACAAACAATGGCAGCAGGCATTGGAAGTAAAAGAAGCGTTGCACTCCCCAGTAGATGACCCCCGAATTCAGTTGTCTGATACCTTTCGGGAACAAATTGACCACTCAAACGTCTCTCACCGTGCTCACTGTTCTGGAGCTGTTCCCACTGAACTGCTGCTGCTGCTACAGCAGAAACATATGATAACAAAGAGTTGGCATGGCACACAGCACATGCCCCATAAGCTACGATAATAACAACAAAAAAAAAAGGGATGGGGCAGGGGAGTTAGAAGAATTTGCTCCTTTTTAATACAAGCATACCTGGATTTAAGCAGGGACACTGGGCTAATTCGTACTGGGGACTGGTTTGTAAGCCTTGTCTCCAGCAATTCCCACAAGTCTGCAAGATTTTTAATGCTGAAATGGATACATAAGATTTTACAACACATCCATCAGCAAGTCTGAGCCACAACACAAAGCACAAGACAAATACTCCCAAATCTGTCCCATTGAAGCTAAATTGACTACATTTATCCCATGGTCCATCCTTTCTGTACATATGCATTGCAATTCAAACACACAGCTTAAGATCAAGGAATAAAATGTTTCAAGAGCCTTTAAAGCCTGATTTCTATTATTTTCAAAGCAAAGTAGATGCTAAATTCCTTAAAAACACAGATGCAGGTCAATTTGGGACTGCAGCTTGCAAAACAAGGAATGGAGGTTTAGAACTGCAGAACTGTTTCCACTGGAAAACAGTTTTAAGATCACAGAGTCACCCCAATAACCTGAGACCGCTGCCAAGGCCACCATTAACCCATATCCCAGGACAGGATGCTATTGGCCTTCTTGGCCACCTGGGCACACACTGGCTCACGTTCAGCCCCTGCCAACCAGCACTCCCAGGTCCTTTTCTGCTGGGCAGCTTTCCAGCCACTCTGCCTCCAGCCTGTAGCCTTCCATGGACTTGTTGTGGCCCAAGTGCAGGACAGGGCACTTCACCTTCTTGAACCTCATACAAGGGGCTTCAGCCCATGATCCAGCTTGTCCAGATCTCTCTGCAGAGACTTCCTGCCCTCCAACAGACCAACACTGCCACCCAGCTTGGCGTTGTCTGTAAACTGGCTGAGGTGCCCTTGAGCCCCTGAAAAAGACAGGAAACATGACTCGCCCCAGTGATGAGCCCTGGGGAACACCACTTGTGACCAGGCGCCAAGTGGATTTAATTCCATTGAATTCCACCACTCCCTGGGCCTGCCCATCCTGACAGCTTTTACCCAAGGAAGAGTGCCTTAAGTTCTTCAGTCTTTCCCTCATCCTTTGTTCTATGTTTTCCCCACATCCAATGGAAGACAGAGATTCTCCTTAGCCCTCTTTTTGTTGCTGATGTACTTCCAGAAATATTTTTACTCTCTTTTGTAAGATTCTCAGAAGAAATTATCTCTAGTGTGAGGCTGGTGAGGCACTGGGAACAGGTTACCCAGAGAAGCTGTGGGTGCCCCAAGTCTGGAAGCATTCAAGGCCAGCTTGCATGGGGCCTTGAGCAACCTGGTCTAGTGGAAGGGGTCCCTGCCCACAGCCAGGGGTTTCGAAGTAGACAATATTTTTGCTCTTTTCCAATCTAAATCATTCTCGGATTCTCTGGTTTCACTGCAGTAGCAAAATTAAACTTGGGCTTTGGCCCTTCTAATTTCGTTCCTGCATAACCTCATGACATCGTTAGAGTTCTCTTGAGTTGCCTGTCCCTTTCGCCAAAGATGAGAAACTCTCCCCTTCCCCCATGTTCCAGCTAGAACTCTCTGTGGGACCCATTGCGAGCTGGGACTAGTACAGAAAGCAGGGAGTCAAGTACATCTTCCTAGGTCTCATTTCAGAGGAACAATAGCTAGGAAATTTGTCAATAGCAATTCTTGGCTGGTTAAGATCACCTCCTAAATGAAGAGGACCATGCTCCATTGGCTAAGGTATTATAATGGCCAAGCAATAGTTCAATATCAGAAATTAGTGTATCCTGTAGCTGCCTCTGCCATTGGCTTACCTGTAACACAAAGCCAGCTTCCACATGCCTCTGTTTTTTTCTGCTCCCAAGCACTTCTACCTCCAAACTAGCCTGCTGTACAGCATCACCAGGAATGGCAGTACGTATGGCACCTCCCTTCATGGTGCCCAAAGGCTTAGCTGCCTAAATTCAGCACACAGAACGTAATGGAGGCCAGCTAAGAGATACGGAAAACACCAACAGTAAAGTTATGTAGAACCACCTCTTTCCCACTTGCAGCAAAACCACTGCAGCTGGAATGATCCGGGCAAAGTGATATGCCTGCAGCCTGGGGGAGCCCTGGATGTGCAGGATTCACCTTCTGCCTGTGCTGGCCGGATCATGGAAAATGAGATGGGGCCATTCTTGGTACAGAGTAGGCCAGAGGCAGTCATTCACTCCTCAGTGCAAAAGGGTCTTACCAAATGACTTTCTGAAGAGGGAAAACAAAACACAGCTGCACTTTAACAGCTCCAGGCCCTGGGGATGTTACAGTAGACAGGAATGGAACTCCTTATCACTCTTCTGCTGGTTTCATCAAAAGGAAATGAATACTCTGGGATTTCCAGCCTCTTAGGAGCATTAGCACCCAATAAACCAAACAGAGCATCTTTAATGCTATCCTGACATTCCTTCCCAACTAACAAGCTGTTTATCTGATGTCTTCTCAGTGCAGCCAACATGCAGTCATGTTATATGAAACGTGGCAATCCCAACCACGCTACAGAACTCATCAGGATTGGAGCTGCTGTAGAGGTCAAATGCCATTTATCACCAGTCCAAGACTTGTTAGGGGGGTAAATTTGAGTGATGACGGTTCTGGAAACTTTTCTGACTCCTGAAATTTCAGCTTACAGATCATGTATCTGAAGCATGACATTTTGATGTAGTGTAAAATGCCCAGTGGAAGAGGGCACTTTCCTCAGGCCTGTGGGAGAATCACAATGCAGATCCCTGTGCTACTGGTTCCATCTCCCCACAATTTTGTTAGACCTTGGTGACAAGGTCATTTAGGTTAGACACACAGCTCACAAGCAGCACTCTTCTATTTTTTGGCAAAATGAAATAAATTGAGATTATACATCCCAAATCATGTTCTGTTTAATTTAACTGAAGGTTTTGAGGAATTTCTGGAGCACAGAGAAAAGATTTAATGTTAAAAGCAACTTGAATTATATCTATTTCAGCCATACATCATGCTTTGAAGTGCCTGAGCACACCGTAAGCTTAAAAGTTCGTATCAACAACCAAGATGAAGAATGCAAGGGGTTCATGGAGAAAGCCAGGGCAGGGTCATGGGATTTATAAGCTGTGGTAGGGGCAGGGTTTTAGGGTTTGAGTCAAAGGAGAACTTAACAGAAGTAAGATCAAATTCCAGTGACCTGAAAACAGGAGCATTCACGTCCATTGCTCATTTAGGTAAGGCTGACCCCTGCCATGGACTCTCCTCAACTGTGTCTCTGCCTCTCTGACACAAGAGAACACTGAGTGCCTTGACAGCTGTTGCTGTCTGTGGAAAGCTCCAGCTGACATCCAGCAGAAGCTGTGGAGGTGCAGTCCTTACACACCAGTCCCCCCACACGCTTGAACGTGCATCAGCATTTCCCAAACGTCCAAGTAGCCTTTGGCTCCGTGCTGCTTGTGTGAAGAGGAAGTCCCACACCACAGCTTTGCTAGAATTCAGAGGCAGAGGGGGTTTTGGACTTTGCTTGGGCCCCGTTTGACTTCCCAAATGAATAGCTTTGCTTCTGGCATGAAGGGGCACTGGCCCATCAGAGCTTCTGCAGAGCAGCCTCCTGGAAGGCTCTGCATTAGAGGCATTAGCTGCCTATTTTCCACCCTTCTTCTTTGTCTTCTTTTTTCCAAAGGGGAACTTATGATTCACCAAGTTCAATTCTTTAAAACAAACAGGTATAAATCCAGCTGCCAATGATGCCTTTTGCACATGTTGTTTTGCATGGGTCAAGGTGGCTCTAGCAAATACCTACAGAGGCAAGGACTGCTGTAAATTCCTTTGCCCCACAGATTTATGTCAGCTCTGAAAATGCCACACTAGGGAAGTATACCTGAAGAAAGGAGTGTTGAGGAGGCAGGTCTTCAAGGGGAGTTTGTACTTTCTTCACCTCAGCGGCTCTGTGATCCCATGAACTGCCTGACCCAGGGCCTTCCTGTGTCCCAGGTATGGGGCTCTTCCTGTTTGCCCTGGGATGCCAAACCTTTTCACTGCTTACGTGTGATTGCATTCTTGAGGTCCCTGATGTGAAATGTTTAACACAGCTCCTGGTACAGCAGACAACTTTGGATGTAAAAATGTGAAAGGAGAGCTTTTCTTTTGAAATTAAGCATCCTCCCAAGTGGGCTGGAAGGAAAGAAGAAAAGGATTCAGACATCAGCAGGAATTCATTTTATTTTATATAATGGAGTTGCCTCTGCCCTTTCCCTCCCCACTGTCCATTCTCCTATGACCTCAGAAGTGTGAGCAGAAAGGTGTCTTTCTCTTGTAGATAAAGTAGCATTGATGAAAGAGTTCAGCCACCGATGGAGTAAGCTGAGTGGCCAAGCTCTGCTGGATGTAACAGAGTGTATCACAGATACGGCCTCCCCTCATAAGCCAAGAGCTCTTCTGAGGGAGTATTTACAGGGAATGTGTGTCAATAGACAGTAGAGTAGCTCCTCCAAATCAGGAGGTGCTGAGCTTGTCCCTCGTGCCCAATAGCCCTGGCAGGTGTGCTTGGCAGGTTTTCCCTGGCTGCTGCAGAGGTGTGCAGCATCTGAGATGGGGCAGCACTCGGTCTCGGGGCTGAGATCTCACTGAGGCATCTCAGAACCCACCTCCAGGAAAGGGAGGGGTTAAATATACCCTTACTGGATCCTCTCTTGGAAGCTCAGGGACATCTGTCACCCTTTAGGGAAAATGGTGACAAATGGTGTTTCAGGGGATCAGTTTGTTTTGCCCTCACACAATTCTTAGTTTGCTTTTGGAACATCTTTCATCTGGACTCTGCAGAGCCTGGGAGTCACAGCTTAGAGGCACAGATTAGTACAAGGCAGCGTTTGGGGCAGAGGGGCTGAGGGGCAGAAGCAGAGTGCTGAGGCTCCCTGCCTGTGTGGTCAAAGCGGGATTGGACTGAGCATTTCCGGGTGTGCGAACAGTGTCTCCCTGTGTCAGCACTGTCCAAAATGCTACAAATGCACCTGATAATCGATTCCTCAGGGGAGCTTGCTATGTCAGCAATAGCCAAGGAATGGAAAAATTATAATCTCAGCATATAGTAGAGACGACGATATATAGCCTTGCTTTAACTGGGGCTAAATCCACTGCTATTTATGCCAGCATCTTAAATGCTAGCTTTAATGCACTTTGTGTCTTCATTTGGAATCTCAAAAGGGCATGTTCAGTGAATTGGAATGTCCAAGAGCCTTTAAAGAGCATTTGAATGAAGTTGATCTCCAGGAATAAGGAATTTCAATTGGCAGTTATTTTGATCTCTATTTCTAATAAAGAAATTAAACATAAATTAGGACGACTTTAGAAAGAGCAGATGTTCTCTTGGAGATTTAGTAGGAACTCTTCACAAGTTCCATAGCGACCAATGTCTTTGATTACATTTAAACTTCAACCAATTCCCATTGTAAAATGGGGACCATGACCCTTTTCCTACTCAGCAGAATTCTTTTGGGGCACTTTCAGGAGTTGTTTAAATGTGGATGACTGCTGCTGGATAAACAGCATAGAGAAAATGAAATCTTTTCACCACAGAATAATAAATGCCTACTACATAAAATTTTGTCTGATCAGCCAAAGGGCCAAAGCACTAGTTTAATTTGGCTATTGCAGTGAAATCATAGAATCCCAGAATGATTCAGGTTGGTAAAGGCCTGAAAGACTGTCTACTTCGAAACCCCTGGCTGTGGGCAGGGACCCCTTCCACTAGACCAGGTTGCTCAAGGCCCCATGCAAGCTGGCCTTGAATGCTTCCAGACTTGGGGCACCCACAGCTTCTCTGGGTAACCTGTTCCCAGTGCCTCACCAGCCTCACACTAGAGATAATTTCTTCTGAGAATCTTACAAAAGAGAGTAAAAATATTTCTGGAAGTACATCAGCAACAAAAAGAGGGCTAAGGAGAATCTCTGTCTTCCATTGGATGTGGGGAAAACATAGAACAAAGGATGAGGGAAAGACTGAAGAACTTAAGGCACTCTTCCTTGGGTAAAAGCTGTCAGGATGGGCAGGCCCAGGGAGTGGTGGAATTCAATGGAATTAAATCCACTTGGCGCCTGGTCACAAGTGGTGTTCCCCAGGGCTCATCACTGGGGCGAGTCATGTTTCCTGTCTTTTTCAGGGGCTCAAGGGCACCTCAGCCAGTTTACAGACAACGCCAAGCTGGGTGGCAGTGTTGGTCTGTTGGAGGGCAGGAAGTCTCTGCAGAGAGATCTGGACAAGCTGGATCATGGGCTGAAGCCCCTTGTATGAGGTTCAAGAAGGTGAAGTGCCCTGTCCTGCACTTGGGCCACAACAAGTCCATGGAAGGCTACAGGCTGGAGGCAGAGTGGCTGGAAAGCTGCCCAGCAGAAAAGGACCTGGGAGTGCTGGTTGGCAGGGGCTGAACGTGAGCCAGTGTGTGCCCAGGTGGCCAAGAAGGCCAATAGCATCCTGTCCTGGGATATGGGTTAATGGTGGCCTTGGCAGCGGTCTCAGGTTATTGGGGTGACTCTGTGATCTTAAAACTGTTTTCCAGTGGAAACAGTTCTGCAGTTCTAAACCTCCATTCCTTGTTTTGCAAGCTGCAGTCCCAAATTGACCTGCATCTGTGTTTTTAAGGAATTTAGCATCTACTTTGCTTTGAAAATAATAGAAATCAGGCTTTAAAGGCTCTTGAAACATTTTATTCCTTGATCTTAAGCTGTGTGTTTGAATTGCAATGCATATGTACAGAAAGGATGGACCATGGGATAAATGTAGTCAATTTAGCTTCAATGGGACAGATTTGGGAGTATTTGTCTTGTGCTTTGTGTTGTGGCTCAGACTTGCTGATGGATGTGTTGTAAAATCTTATGTATCCATTTCAGCATTAAAAATCTTGCAGACTTGTGGGAATTGCTGGAGACAAGGCTTACAAACCAGTCCCCAGTACGATTAGCCCAGTGTCCCTGCTTAAATCCAGGTATGCTTGTATTAAAAAGGAGCAAATTCTTCTAACTCCCCTGCCCCATCCCTTTTTTTTTTGTTGTTATTATCGTAGCTTATGGGGCATGTGCTGTGTGCCATGCCAACTCTTTGTTATCATATGTTTCTGCTGTAGCAGCAGCAGCAGTTCAGTGGGAACAGCTCCAGAACAGTGAGCACGGTGAGAGACGTTTGAGTGGTCAATTTGTTCCCGAAAGGTATCAGACAACTGAATTCGGGGGTCATCTACTGGGGAGTGCAACGCTTCTTTTACTTCCAATGCCTGCTGCCATTGTTTGTGTCCCACCGCATTGTTTGATGTGAAGAGAAATAAACAAAATCCCACATCAACATGCTGCAACCCAGAACTGAGTGGGAAGTGAAAGAAAGGCCTTGAAAAGTAGCTTTGGAAAGCCTCAACTTCCTAGACAGTGTCAAACGTTCAGGCTTGGCCTGGCTGGGCCTAGGGCTGGCTGCCCTTGGGAAGGGAAGGGAAGGGAAAGGGATGGAGTTGGGGTGGGGGTTTTGCAGCCATGGAAACGAGAGAACCATGGATGAGCGTGTCACAAAGGGGGCAGCCCCATGCTGAGGTCATGAACATTGTGGTTGACACGGACACAGCGGCAGGAGACACGTCTGGCTCTGCCTCTCTGTGCCTACTGCTGGCGATTGGAGTCACCTGACCTTGTTCCAAGGCTGGGTACCGAGCTCCCGTCGCTGTCTACTCTGAGAGCGTTCCCAAATCCAAACCCAGATACTTCTGCGAGGCGGAAGCACGGGTTGGAAGATGGATTTTACTGGAAAAGGAAAGACCACTGAAGGAAAAGGTGAGGATAGAAAGGAGCTGAAAGGCCTGAGGCAAATGGAAAAAATTCCCACCAGATTTCAGGGAAAACTGTCCACCGGTCCACATTGGTCAGTGCAAGATCTGTGTCAGAGTAGGTGGCTACATGTCCTGATGATCCTGTAAGGATGCCCATGGCATCACAAGATTCTATTGTTAGTTTATTCTGCTTTCTCATTTTTGACAGTAGCCAAATCACATAGAGTGTCAGCCAGGGCAGGGAGTGTGGCCACAAGCTGGCCACAAATTGGACATGATCATGAGGGATGAGTCCTATTTCCTTCTTTGCCATCAGTGTCAGATCTTGCTACATATAAATTTCCTGTTCTTCCTCTGCTTGATGATCAGGTCCAATGCTGAGCATGGTATTACTGTGCTATTAAAAAAACAGTATGGCAAGACTGCTTGCTGAGAAGACTTTGTGGTTTGCAGAAATAGCAGTCACAGATCTGTGGGTGTTTACTGGCTATTCACAGAAGGCCAGATTCAAGAAGGAATCCTTTTCCCCTCTCATCATTGGAGCCTGCTACCATTTCCTTCAGGCTTGCAAAATTAATATTGTTAAAAGGAATTAAATGCAGATTAGACCAATGAAAAATAAATACAAAGAAAATTTCTGATAAATTCAGAAAGCCCATGAGAGCCTCACCCATTCTATATGCGCATGATAAAGGTGGGAGTTCACCTATCGCACTTCTCCCCATGTGGGCGTGTCTCAGGCCCACCAAGAAGTGAGGGGGGAGCTGGGCCGCTCTCTGGTGGGAGGAAGGGTCTTGTGCCAGCCCAGACAGCATGTGCGCATTGCCAGGGAACAGTTCTGCCCGCCATGTGCCCCCTGCAATGAGCTGTGCTGCTGCCAGTGCCCCGTGTAGCTGTAGGGCTGCTCAGCTGTGGGGCAGGGAGAGGAGCAGGAGGGTGCATGTGCAGCTGACCCATTCCTGGAAAGCACAGGGCTCTGGGCTCCCTGCTGTCCCAGGGCAGCCCAGAGGCCAGGCTGTTGCTGTGGTAGCTCTGTGGAAGTGGGTCAGGGTGTCCCCTTGGCCTTCGTCAAGGGGCGTCCAGCCAGAGCATGTTTCCCTGTGCATCTATTTAAAAGTTTCCAGGAAGTCTGTCCCATGAAGTATGGAGCTTCAGATGCTTTGGGTTTCCGTTGCAGCCTCTGTTCCATTTTGTGTCTTCACTTTGCAGGCATGACTGGCTATCCTCTTGCCAAGAGGTTTTCCCTGGCAAGAAATGACTCCTCCATGCTCCTTCCCTCCAAGCCATTGCCTCCCATCTGCCAAAGCTCTCCTTCCACCAAGCCAAGCAAGGTGTGCAGTGGAGAGCAGGAGAATGGGAAAAATGGCAGCTGCTATGAGGATAAGACTAGAAAAAAACCAGGAGCTGATTTCAGAGGGAAAGGGATGTAAGGTAAGAAGACCAAGCTACATCCTGTGTAGTAGATTTTCCATTTAGGTGCTGTAGGCTGAGTTCTGAGACCATTTCCCTGACAGGAACTGACAATTTCACTGAAGTTTGAACAGGTTCTGATTTGGCTCTTTAGCTGTGCCAGAAATGATGGGATACTCAGGAAGGGTGTGCATCTGCCCCTGCTGCCTCCGCGCCCCGTTCCTGGCCATGGCATGGGGCCCCTGGAGCGACTTGGGCAGGCATAGACCTCCCAGAGAGCAGCAGGGCAGGGAGCTCTGCTGAACTTGCGAAATGCCAGTGAGCGTGAGATGATGGATGGGTGGGAGGTGGAGAGCACCGAGCACCCCAAGAGCTCAGTAGCATCGGGACTCAGAGGCTGCTGGGGAAATGAAGGAAGGAAAGGGCAGCAGCAGAAGAAATGAGAGGCTTGAGCAAAGCAGGTTTTGCCATCCTGTGGAATTGCTTAGTGGGAACTCGGCTGGAGATGAGCGCTGGCTGTTAGGTATCTTAGAGGCAGGAAGAGAATAGTGATCTAAACCCATTCCCATACCATCCAAGGGCTGGTGGCGGCAGTGGCATGCCAGAACATCTTGATGCCAAACTTGTGGATGCCAGCTAGAAAAGTAGGCACACTTCCAGAGAAGTGAGCACAAGGAGTGAGGTGGCAAATGTTCCGCATGGTCTCTCCCTCACCACCTCCCTTTCCATTCCCCATCCTGGGCCCAGCTGCTCCATCAGTCTGACCTCCCTTTTCCTGTAAGGACTCAGTTAAGAACATGCTTCAATGTCTTGAGGCATGAATGGGGGCAGGGCTGGATGCTTGATCTGAGCACCGTGTTGTACTCTTTCCAGGCTTCCTTGCTGTATTCCACTGGTGGGAATATGAAGAAGCGGTCATTGGGACTGCCTCTGATCCCTCCTATATGCAAGGCAGCCAGTCCCCGTGTTGGCAGTGCAGCAGGGTCTCTGCAAAGTTCTGCGCAGCTGGATTTCCAGGAGTCCCAGGACATGAGGTAAGCCAAGGTGTCAGCTGCTCCACTGTGCTGTTCACCTCGCTCTTCCTGTCTTGTGAGGGTATTTTTCACAGTCAGCTCTGCCATGGATGTAGTCAAACCACAGTGTACTCGCCATTTTGCCCATCTATGATAACCCAGCACAATGTCAAACCCAACATCATATGCCCCAAGGGGAGTGATGATACAAAGGGAAGAATGACTGCCGTGTTTTAGTCAGAGCTTGGCCAGCTCTTTCTGACGCCAGCAACTGAAAACTTGAGGACAATTAATCAGCTTTGCGTCTACTTGGGTTTACGTGTTGCTTTCCCTCCTCCATCAGCGTGACCATGTTAAGAACACTGGCCTCCTTTAATGGTACACCTGTTCCCACCCTTCCCTTTGTACCTCCTCATATGTTCTTTTGTTCTCCATTTTCTTAAGGCCAAGATCCGGCAGCAGAAGCCAAGAGAAGGACTCAGAACATGCAGGTAGGTACAGGGCGTGTCTGTCCTAAGATGACCTTTGGAATCTTGACTCCGAGGTGGTATTTTGAAAGGTTGGTTAAAAACCAATCATTTAAAATTTCTTTAAATTTGCTTCATTTCCTTGATGGGCTCAGTGGAGTCTCCCCGAGCCCCGTGACTGGGAGTGTGCTGCACTGGTGCCGTGACAATTCCTCCAGTGTGAAATGTTGGGTGGCTGGAGCTGGAGTGGTACCTTGGGGCCCTGCAAATGCAGTGCAGGAAAAGAAAACATTCCTCTCCATCATGCACATGCCTTTTATCTCCCTGCAGCCTTTTGAATGTCAGCATTAGCAGTGAAAAAGAAGGCACTGAGCATGAAATGAGAAACGTTCCCACTCTTTCCTCCTGGCCTTGCAGGAGACAGTCTTTCCTTGGGGCAGTTTCTGAGCTGAAGCCTTGGAGATCTGAAGGAGATTCATGGACATGGGCTGGTTTTGCACGCAAAGAAACAGGGAAACCTCCTCGGACAGAAAGTCCTTGTGAATTTTCCAGTTAGAGAGAAGGAGACTTCCAAATGGATGCAGCCTCTGCAGGCTCTGAGTTTGTCATCCTTTGACTGCACAAGCCCAAAGGCACCCATGGCAGGTTCACGATGACCAATCTCTTCCCCGACTCTCTCTGCCTGTGTCAGTGTTGCAGGCTGAGGCTGCAGGAGGAGATGCCTTCTGCCTTGTCCCCCATCGCTGCCTTGCCTGATCCGTGACACATAGGATTGTTCCAGACAAAGAGCGGTCCCTGGTGCATCTGCGTCAGCCAATGCTTTGAGGCTGAAAGCATCAATGAAATCTTATTGTTGTTCCTTTGCCATCTCTGGGTGTGTAATGATAGGAGAGATGAGACCTGAAAGAATATTTTTGTTGATGCCAAACAAAGGGATCAGATGCCCTGTTCCCTTTGCTGAGGGTTAGTTCTGCCAAATCCTGGGTGCAGCCCCTTTGGAATGACTCCTTAATTGCTGGTATGCAGACGGAATGCGGAATAGAGCTAGGCAGAAGTACTGCTCATTAAATAAAGTGGAATTTATGCTGGATTAGCTCTGGACTAGAAATGATCTATCTTGTTAAACCTTACCTGTTGCATTTTTATAAATGCCTTGGCCATGCTACAGGGATAAAAAAATGCAGGTTTATGAACATTCTCCTTTTTATGATCTACCCTGTCTCATTTCCATTAAAAAATGTTTGAATTGTTAGGAACTTCCATGATCAGCAATGTGTTGAGGCAGGTCACGTTTATGTTGGGTTTGGGTAAATCTGCAGGAAAGAAAGCAGGCAATAAACCCAGGGAGCAAGGAAGCTGAGCAGATGCAGAATGTTTGAAAACCAATTTGTTCCCCACAGATTTGGGTCCTTGAATACTGAGGGCATCTACTGGGGAGTGCAAAGCTCCTTTTACTTCTGACATGGGGTGCCATTGTTCATGTGCCAACACTTCCTTTGTTGTGAAGACAAATAGAAAGCAACCAAAACCAAAACCCAACCCAGAACTGAGCGGGAGTCACAGAGACAAAGGCCATAAAAACTAACTTTGGAAAGCAATTTCTTCCTAGGTGTAACTGGCAAATTCTGGAGACCATGGTAGGTTGCCAGCTGTTTGGAAGGAAAGGGGTTTCAAAGTAGTGGAAGGGCAATGAGCAACACACAAGCAAAGTAGGAAAAGCTCTCTCTCATGGCTTGCCAGCTCCATACAGTTCAGAGGAATTCTAGTGATGCTAGTTTCATGAAATATAAAAACAAAGATTTCTTCTGAATAATCCAGAAATCGCCTGGCTGCCTCACCCATTAGCTGGATTTATTGTAAAAGTGGGAGTTCACCTATCGCACTTCTCCCCATGTGGGCGTGTCTCAGGCCCACCAAGAAGTGAGGGGGGAGCTGGGCCGCTCTCTGGTGGGAGGAAGGGTCTTGTGCCAGCCCGGAGAGCCTGTGCACATTGCCAGGTAACAGTTCTGCCTGCCATGTGCCCCCTGCAATGAGCTGTGCTGCTACCAATGCCCCGTGTAGCTGTAGGGCTGCTCAGCTGTGGGGCAGGGAGAGGAGCAGGAGGGTGCATGTACAGCTGACCCATTCCTGGAAAGCACAGGGCTCTGGGCTCCCTGCTGTCCCAGGGCAGCCCAGAGGCCAGGCTGTTGCTGTGGTAGCTCTGTGGAAGTGGGTCATGGTGTCCCCCTGGCCTTCCTCAAGGGGCTTCCAGCAGGAGCATGTTTCCCTGTGCATCTATTTAAAAGTTTCCAGGAAGTCTGTCCCATCAAATATGGAGCTTCAGATGCTTTGGGTTTCCGTTGCAGCCTCTGTTCCATTTTGTGTCTTCACTTTGCAGGCATGACTGGCTATCCTCTTGCCAAGAGGTTTTCCCTGGCAAGTCCCTCTATGCTCCTTTCCTCCAAGCTGTTGCCTCCCATCCACCAAAGCTCTCCTTCCACCAAGCCAAGCAAGATATGCAGTGGAGAGCAGGAGAATGGGAAAAATGGCAGCTGCTATGAGGATAAGACTAGAAAAAAACCAGGAGCTGATTTCAGAGGGAAAGGGATGTAAGGTAAGAAGACCAAGCTACATCCTGTGTAGTAGATTTTCCGTTTAGGTGCTGTAGGCTGAGTTCTGAGACCATTTCCCTGACAGGAACTGACAATTTCACTGAAGTTTGAACAGGTTCTGATTTGGCTCTTTAGCTGTGCCAGAAATGATGGGATACTCAGGAAGGGTGTGCATCTGCCCCTGCTGCCTCCACCCCCCTTCCTGGCCATGGCATGGGGAAACTGGAGCAACTTGGGCAGGCATAGACCTCCCAGAGAGCAGCAGGGCAGGGAGCTCTGCTGAACTTGCGAAATGCCAGTGAGCGTGAGATGATGGATGGGTGGGAGGTGGAGAGCACCGAGCACCCCAAGAGCTCAGTAGCATCGGGACTCAGAGGCTGCTGGGGAAATGAAGGAAGGAAAGGGCAGCAGCAGAAGAAATGAGAGGCTTGAGCAAAGCAGGTTTTGCCATCCTGTGGAATTGCTTAGTGGGAACTCGGCTGGAGATGAGCGCTGGCTGTTAGGTATCTTAGAGGCAGGAAGAGAATAGTGATCTAAACCCATTCCCATACCATCCAAGGGCTGGTGGCGGCAGTGGCATGCCAGAACATCTTGATGCCAAACTTGTGGATGCCAGCTAGAAAAGTAGGCACACTTCCAGAGAAGTGAGCACAAGGAGTGAGGTGGCAAATGTTCCGCATGGTCTCTCCCTCACCACCTCCCTTTCCATTCCCCATCCTGGGCCCAGCTGCTCCATCAGTCTGACCTCCCTTTTCCTGTAAGGACTCAGTTAAGAACATGCTTCAATGTCTTGAGGCATGAATGGGGGCAGGGCTGGATGCTTGATCTGAGCACCGTGTTGTACTCTTTCCAGGCTTCCTTGCTGTATTCCACTGGTGGGAATATGAAGAAGCGGTCATTGGGACTGCCTCTGATCCCTCCTATATGCAAGGCAGCCAGTCCCCGTGTTGGCAGTGCAGCAGGGTCTCTGCAAAGTTCTGCGCAGCTGGATTTCCAGGAGTCCCAGGACATGAGGTAAGCCAAGGTGTCAGCTGCTCCACTGTGCTGTTCACCTCGCTCTTCCTGTCTTGTGAGGGTATTTTTCACAGTCAGCTCTGCCATGGATGTAGTCAAACCACAGTGTACTCGCCATTTTGCCCATCTATGATAACCCAGCACAATGTCAAACCCAACATCATATGCCCCAAGGGGAGTGATGATACAAAGGGAAGAATGACTGCCGTGTTTTAGTCAGAGCTTGGCCAGCTCTTTCTGACGCCAGCAACTGAAAACTTGAGGACAATTAATCAGCTTTGCGTCTACTTGGGTTTACGTGTTGCTTTCCCTCCTCCATCAGCGTGACCATGTTAAGAACACTGGCCTCCTTTAATGGTACACCTGTTCCCACCCTTCCCTTTGTACCTCCTCATATGTTCTTTTGTTCTCCATTTTCTTAAGGCCAAGATCCGGCAGCAGAAGCCAAGAGAAGGACTCAGAACATGTAGGTAGGTACAGGGCGTGTCTGTCCTAAGATGACCTTTGGAATCTTGACTCCGAGGTGGTATTTTGAAAGGTTGGTTAAAAACCAATCATTTAAAATTTCTTTAAATTTGCTTCATTTCCTTGATGGGCTCAGTGGAGTCTCCCCGAGCCCCGTGACTGGGAGTGTGCTGCACTGGTGCCGTGACAATTCCTCCAGTGTGAAATGTTGGGTGGCTGGAGCTGGAGTGGTACCTTGGGGCCCTGCAAATGCAGTGCAGGAAAAGAAAACATTCCTCTCCATCATGCACATGCCTTTTATCTCCCTGCAGCCTTTTGAATGTCAGCATTAGCAGTGAAAAAGAAGGCACTGAGCATGAAATGAGAAACGTTCCCACTCTTTCCTCCTGGCCTTGCAGGAGACAGTCTTTCCTTGGGGCAGTTTCTGAGCTGAAGCCTTGGAGATCTGAAGGAGATTCATGGACATGGGCTGGTTTTGCACGCAAAGAAACAGGGAAACCTCCTCGGACAGAAAGTCCTTGTGAATTTTCCAGTTAGAGAGAAGGAGACTTCCAAATGGATGCAGCCTCTGCAGGCTCTGAGTTTGTCATCCTTTGACTGCACAAGCCCAAAGGCACCCATGGCAGGTTCACGATGACCAATCTCTTCCCCGACTCTCTCTGCCTGTGTCAGTTTTGCAGGCTGAGGCTGCAGGAGGAGATGCCTTCTGCCTTGTCTCCCATCACTGCCTTGCCTGATCCGTGACACGTAGGATTGTTCCAGACAAAGAGCGGTCCCTGGTGCATCTGCGTCAGCCAATGCTTTGAGGCTGAAAGCATCAATGAAATCTTATTGTTGTTCCTTTGCCATCTCTGGGTGTGTAATGATAGGAGAGATGAGACCTGAAAGAATATTTTTGTTGATGCCAAACAAAGGGATCAGATGCCCTGTTCCCTTTGCTGAGGGTTAGTTCTGCCAAATCCTGGGTGCAGCCCCTTTGGAATGACTCCTTAATTGTTGGTATGCAGATGGAATGCAGAGTAGAGCTAGGCAGAAGTATTGCTCAGAAAATAGTGTGACATTTTTGCTGGATTAATTCTGGACTAGAATTGACCTATCTCATTAAACCTTACCTGTGGCGCTTTTATTACCGAGCATAATGTTCTCCAGGGTGAAAGAATGCAATTTTAAGGCAAGTATTCCTCTCTTACTGCTTGGCTGCCATCCGATTTTTGTCCTACTCTGGAACCATGTAATTATTAGTTTTATTAGTATTAACAGCTCTGTTGGAGAGTATTTCAGAATGACCTCTACTAGTTCCATTAAGAAAATTTTGCATTTTCAGAATTAGTCAAGATCAGAAATATTTTGAGGCAGGTTTTGTTTATGTTGTGTTTGAGTATCTCTGCCGAAAGAAAGCAGGCAATAAACCCCTGGAGAGGTAAGATGAGCAAAAGTGGAACGTTTGGATGACCACTTAATTCCCTTCAAATACAGGCTCGCAGAATACTGGGGACATCTAATGGAGGAAACAAAACTTCTTTTGCCTCTAACACGTGGTGCCAATGTTTGTGTCCCAGCACTTCCTTTGTTGTAAAGAGTGATATAAACATTCCCAAAAGCGCAAAAGCAGACCTAGAATGGAGTGGGAGATACAGAAACCAAGGCCTTGAAAACTACTTTAGAAAACAATGACTTCTTAGACAGTGTCAAATTCTAGAGACTACTGGGAGTTTCAAACTGATTGGAAGGAAAGGCATCCTTCCAAAGAATGGATGTCGGAGGCAGGGAGTAGTAGTAGGGAGGCGACAGGCCTCCTTGTAGCAGTAGGGAGGCAAGAGGCAACACATAAAGTAGTAGAACCCTTCTCTCCTGGCTTGCCAGTTCCATATTGGTCAGAGAAATTAAACTGATGCTAGTTCCGTGAAAAATAAAAAACAACCAATCATTTCAGTAACTAAAATATGTTTTGACTTCCTCACACATTAGATGGGTTGACTGTAAAGGCGTGAGTTCCATTAACTCACTTCTTCTCTTGTACCTGATCTACAGCTGCTTCTGAATCTACAACAAACACCCAGAGGAGGAAAGGAAAGAGCTCTTGGTGTAGGATAGGACCTGGCATGCCTCTATTCCCAAGGAAACTCGCTGACCTGTTTGAGTTGAAGACTTATGTGCAGAACCCAGGCCTTGGGAATGGAGGTCTCGGCTCCCGGCCTGCTCAGGGGGCCTTGGCCCGGGAGCCCCGGCAGAGGCAGCTGAGCAGCGCTGCCCCCAGGGCCGATGCTGAGGAGGACAAGGTGAAGGCCGAGCATGGCTCAGCCTCACCAAGAGGTGAGGGGGGAGCTGGGTCGCCCTCTGGTGGGAGGAAGGGTCTTGTGCCAGCCCAGACAGCATGTGCACGTTGCCAGGGAACAGTTCTGCCCGCCATGTGCCCCCTGCAATGAGCTGTGCTGCTGCCAGTGCCCCGTGTAGCTGTAGGGCTGCTCAGCTGTGGGGCAGGGAGAAGAGGAGGAGGGTGCATGTGCAGCTGACCCATTCCCATTCCCTGTCCCAGGGCAGCCCAGAGGCCAGGCTGTTGCTGTGGTAGCTCTGTGGAAGTGGGTCAGGGTGTCCCCTTGGCCTTCGTCAAGGGGCTTCCAGCCGGAGCATGTTTCCCTGTGCATCTATTTCAAAGTTTCCAGGAAGTCTGTCGCATGAAATATGGAGCTTCAGATGCTTTAGGTTTCCTCTGCAGCTGCTATTGCAGTCCATTTAGTAGACCTGACTGATTGTAGTGGTCTCAGAGAGGTTACCCTGGGGTCAGTAGCTTCCCTACCAACTCCCCAGATGCTCCTACATTCCTACGCCTTGTCTTTCATCCACAATTGCCCTCCTTCCTCAAAACCCATATCTAACTCTCCTTTATTATTGAGGCGATAATTTTGCAGCGGAAAAAATCCTGATTTAAGACTTTGGGTTTTTTTCTACTTTGCTGCCACTTGATTTTATCCTCTGTGAAGCTATTGTATAGAATGGTAAGTTCTCTGAATTTTAACAGTTCTGTTGGAGAGTGTTTTAGAATGAGCTACATTGTTCTACTTGCGTTAAGCAAATCAGCCTTTATTCAGCCTGGCCCAAAAGTGGCCCTATCTCATACAGTTAAGAATGAAAATCCTTGGGGAAGACGAATTATCTAGCATCAAGAACACAGTTCACATTTGGGTAACCCTCTTGCAGTCCCAAGCTTTTCTTTAAAAGTCCTCTAAAATATTCTAACAAAGAGAAGAAAATGTTGATCTAAACGCATACACGTATAAGAACCTGGAATGTCTTCCAGGAACCATGAAGGAGATGTTAATTAAAATCAGCATAAGGGCAGATAAGACTCTGTCAAGAGAAATCTCCCTCTCTGCCCTTCTCTGTCAAACACAGAAGCTCTCCAGCATCCAGGGGCTGAGGCCTTCATCATGCAGCAAGTCTCAGTCTGCTGGCCAACAGAGTAATGTCATGTCTGCTGCCAGTAGCCCATCCACTGGGAGAGGGTCTAGCGCATATGCGCCTTGCTGCTCTCCTACACAATCTCTGTGCCTTATGAGAGCTCTGCAATCTGGAACCAGTCTTGCCTGTTGCCCAGCATGGTATTTCTGAGCACTGGAAGTCTGCCAGAGATTTACACGAACCTTTGCTTCCATTACCAGGCTTCCCCTGGAGCCAGGCCAAGGAAATGGGTCATTCCACCTGTCCTGGTGTTACCAGATATGAAGACCTGAGGGATGTCTTTGAAAAGGTGAGGGCTAAGGAGAGGGATGAGCCCACTGAGATCTCCTGGTCTCAGAGACCCAGTCATTCAGAGTCCTTCAGAGCTGAGTCCTTCAGAAGCCAGGAAGTGAGAAACAGCTGCAATTCCTGGCCATGAGTGTCAAGCAGCAGCTAATTGACACACACACCCACACACCCCCACCCACCCCCACCCCTCCTTGTTGTGTATTGCATGTGGCTTTTATTCTCCTGCCATGGCCTGTAGGAGCTGAACTGCCTGCACACTGGTGATGTGAACTCTTCATCTCTCTTGGAGCATGCCTATGACTTTCATGCTTTAAGCAGGGCTTCCCAACATAGGTTGCACTTGGAGCAGTGTAAGGTTGTGGCACTAAAGTGTTCAACATCACCTTGTGTAATTGCCAAAGTGAGAGTGGGAGACATTCTTCTGAAACTATTGGAATGTATATGGACCTTGGCAGGAGAAATGTCTCCCTTCTGCAAGTCTTGCCACTGCTAATAGGAGATCAAACATATCTAATCTCTCTTTATCCCATTCCTCTTCTGTGGAATTTTTTTGCTCCTGGGAATGAGCTGTTAATCCTTATACTGCTCATGTGCACACCACAAAGCAGCTGATATTATTAGGGGAAAAGTGATGTTTTGAATATTTGAACATTGGTCACCAACAGGAAAGGGGAAGAGGAGAAAATGGGTTTACCTTTAAGCGTAACTCTCCACTGCGCTCTCCATGCTCTGCCCCCAGTAAAGTAATTAAGTGGGAATAGTGCTTCAGAAGATAAGAGAGTCTTTGCAAAAGACCCTGGAAGTAGTAGTACCAAGAAGATTTCCAAATACACAGAAGATGTCCAAGTCAATCCTAATTGCTACAATTACTCTCTGTCTGTCTTCTGGGAATACTGTCCTGCCGTCAAGCTCTGTGGAGTTGGAAGAAGCTTGGTGAATCCAGCAGCATCCAGTGGAAAATTATTTGATTGATTGGGGGGGGGGGGGGGATGGGATTTTGTTCTTTTTATCTACATTACAGAAGGCAGTATGCCTTTGTGCAGGAGCAGGGAGAGTGAGTGGTGAATCAAATCAACTTCCAGCCCCCAAAGTGTCCAATTATTTTCGGCTGCTTCCTTTAAGAACACTCGTTGCCTACCAGTTTGCATTATTCCCCTTTATGCTCAAGACCAATGAATTTGGGAATTTAGACTGCTGCTCAGAATGGTAGCCCCCATAACCTGCCTTGGGCTATTGAAAACAAAGAGCTGGAATCGCTGAATCTCTGGTCTGTTTATTTCTGTAGGTTAGGAAATGTCTCCCTAAGCCTTGGAAGCAGTGATCCTGGTTCTAACCTGTGTTTTTAGCAGAGAATTTCCTATTTTCTATTTTATAAATTCATGGGGTTTCTTTATGTCTTTGTAGGGGACGGAAAACCAGAAGGGTGAACAGCCATCGGTCAAGAAGCCGGAGAAGAGGAACGATGGCTCGAAGAAGCCCCAGGCCGCATTGTCTTCTAGTAAACGGTACGGAGCACTTGAGTTAGATGTGACAAAGCACATGACAAGCTTTACATGCCTCTTCCTGAGGAAAATCTTTCTGGAGCAAATGACCTGGGCCAGAGATTGTTTCCTTTCCCTACAAATGCTCTATGATTCAAAATGTCTACTTTTGCCTTAGGCTGAACACAGCTCCTCTGGAGGGGCTTCCAGAAAAACTGGATGGCAAAAAGACACCCATTGGTTGCAGCTCAGACGATTCAGAGCAGTGACAAGGGCAGTGTTGTGGAGGCTAGGAGAGGGCCAAGCTTCTGCTGCCAGACTTGGGGCACGTAAATTCAACCAGGGTTTTGCTTTTTGCATCTGAGTGGAGTGTTTTTTGGACGGGTGTTTTGATGAGAAGTCCCAGTCTAGAAGTGAGATGCCATTCCCCAAAGAAGCAGTTCCCATGCATGTGGTTTGGCCTGGCTGAACCTTGGTTTTCTTACCCTCAGACAGTATCAAGTTTGAGTAGTAAGTAGCAAGGCAATTTCTGAGCAACTTGGTTCAACAGGTGCCTCAATGTGGACTTTTTGTCTTGATATTCCTGTCCTTCACATAGCTTGCTTGAGGGACAGCACATTTGGTTAATTTCCCCCTGTGCTGCAATCAGCATTTAAGGCAGGAATTTGGTCCTTGCTGTCTCTTCATGCCAGGGCCAGAGCTATTTGTACCTGTTCTCCTCAGATGACAGAGGGGATTTATTTAGCTCTGTCATGCTCAGCGGTGGCTGGGAAGGGACCACATGCCTCGCAGCATAGCTAGGATCTTTCTGTGCTCATGGAAGAGACAGGTTGATCCAGGAGAATTGTTCCCAGTGGGTTTGTTAAGCTGTGCGTCTAGTCTCTAGGGAAGCAAAGGTAATGTGAGCGTAGTGCTGGGATGTCTGGCTTCTCTTATTACCTCTGTTACTGATTTTCTGCATGCTTCAGATATGCCCCTGTTGATCTGTTCAGATGCATCTGAGCTACTCATCCAGGTCGTCATGCCTGTTGTAGAGGCACTTCTGCAGAGTGATGAGTTTCCTTATTATAAGACAAACACCTCCCATACGAAGATGCATTTAAACTTGGAAGCAGTGTTGCTCTTTCCCCACAAAGCAACATGACCTGTGTGCCGGGGAAACCTTCTGAAGATCGATCAGATGCATCTCATCCTTGGTTTTCCTGAGTGAGCACTGGAGAGAACGTTACTTGCAGATTGTCTGCCGTAATGATTGTCATGAGGTCCATGTTGTTTTTCAGAGCCTCATGGTTTTCTAGGTTGAAATCACATCGTCTTGAGGAATGCTCCTCAAGATGTTTTGCTCACAATTATCTGAAGGTATTATCACCAACAAGTCGTAATTTGGTTTTATTTTCCAGGGTGAAGTCTACCTCTGACGGACACCTCCTTCAGCGTGCAAAAGCCCAGGTGACGTTACCTCCAGCTGTGGAAGAAACGGAGCCGCTCCAGAAGCTTTACCATCTCCTGGAAGCCAAGGGGTTTCAGACACGGATGGAAGGAGTGGCTCTCTTCCTAGACCTGTGCAAAACCAGCCCCCAGCTCATCTCCGCTAACATAGTCCGAGTATGTATGGTATCTTCATTATTCCTTTCCTTTAGCTCCTTTCCCAAGCCTGTAGCAGTGAAGTTATTTCAGTGTCCCTTGGCACGACTTCCTGGCTGTTTTGGACAGGCTGGTGTCTCTTACCCAGACAAATTTAATTCAGGTCCAGGCTTCAGGCCAAGTTTCTTCAGTCCAGCTGTATTTGTCTGGCAGGTGCCTATTGATGCTGTTCATCAGATAATGACAAAATTTTCTGCTGCTGTAACTTCTGCTGTCTCCTGCTCCCAGCTGGGTTAAGTGAAGGGAATCCAGTCATTGAAAGCCTGGCCATTTCTTTCTAGATAGAGAATGTGTTTGCGTGGGGAAGAGAAGTGTCAGGCTGGGCTGGTTTCAGCCCAGGTTTTTTCATGGATGCTTCTGTAAACTGCCTCTTGTCTTGCACAAACACAACTTGGGCTACTCGTTTCCATCCTCGTCCCGATTCCTCTTGGTTAACACAGTGCTTACACTTTTTTTTTTTTTTTTTTTTTTTTTTTTTTTTTTTTTTTTTTTTTCCTTCCCCTCTCTTTGGAAAAGGAGGAAAAGGACCAAGGCAGATCTCTTCTGTCTCCCCCCAGTAGCTGCTTTTCCACTTTTTGCAGAAAATGGTGCTTAGTAATGTGGCTGTCAAAGGACTGAACTTGCTCTAATGAGAGCTGCACAGCACATTAGATTTCAGAAGTCTACCTGTTACTTAGACAAGTGGTCTGCCTCCTGGAAGAGGTGATCAGAGCCCTGCACTCTCCAGACACAGGTTCTGAGACAGACAAAATAAAACCAGGATCTTTCCAACCGTAGTCTTGGCAAAATCATGGTTGCCCTCAGTATTTGAGGCAACTGTCTAGAAAACTGGGCAATGTAAAAGTCTGCTTCCATATATCTACAGAAATGATACATTTATTAAAGTTTTGCATTAATAAATGGGATTAATTTAATGATTATAGGTGGAGAGAAACACCATGGGAGCTATTCTGTCCCCAGCCAAACCTCTTAAAGTAAAATGAAAACCATTCAATTAGCATGAGGTTGAACAAGCATTCCAGTGAGTGTCCAACAGGAAGACACTTTTCTGAAACAATTGGAATGTATATGGAGCTGCATTAAAGACTATAGCACTCTATGCACTCTGTGCTCCTGAGGAGATGATGTGTCTGGTTTGTGTGTCTCTGCTTACATCTCTGATGTATTTCCATTGCAACTAGATCCATGCTGCGCTGTACAAGTTGGCTCAAGAGAAACTAGACCAGAAGTACGTAGAGCGTTGCGAGGAGGAGATCAAGAAAAGGAGCCCAGAGAAAACGTCCTTGCAGCTGCCTCCTCAGACAGCTGACCCTGGACATGCAGCTGAAGAAAGTAAGTGGTGGCTACACTTGTGGTCCTTTTTGACCACTTGCTTGCCCTTTGCACGGTGTTGCAATCAGACTGGGGGGCTGTTCTGCTTGCATCTGAGTGCAAGCTTGCATCGGATTTATTTCATTCCCCAAAGAAAAATACAGAAACGTGAAGTGTCTTGTGCATGGCCTCACTGAGTCAGTAACAGAATATCAGCTTCCCACCTTCACCTCTAAAGTGTTTCAGAGTAGAAACTTCTGTCTTGCAAAGTTCACCGGGGCTTCAGACTCTCTCCTGGAGAGCAGCGTCCAGGGAAGGTGAGAACAAAAGAATGCTTTTCAACCAAGGTGCAGGTGCAAGGTTGCAACCAAGGTGGAAGATACATAATTCAACTCCTTCTAATGAAAACACCAGAGGTCCTTCTCCCACCACTACCTGCTGCGGAGCTGGTGCTTTAGAGCTGTGCTGAAATCCCCAGCCAGTGCTTCTGTTGTAGCCCCGGGAGCAAGCAGCATTCCAGGCTGAATCCTGGCTGAGGGGCTCTGACTGCAGTGCTGTCTGTGCTGCCCCGAGGGCAGCAGCAGGGACCTTAGGAGGCAGCACTCAGCCCGAGGGCATCACGCAAGGTTATGTGCACTTTCTTTTGATAACTGCCCCAGCCAGCCTCTGAAACAGGGGAACAAAAGCAAAGCAATACTGGGTTTTCCTTGTTTCATAGAGTAGGCATCACTGCCCTTTGGTTTTAAACTAGAAGAGGGTAAATTTAAATTAGGTATTAGGGGGAATTTTTTTATGATGAAGGGGATGAAATGCTGGAAGGCTTTGCCCACAGGAGCTGTGGTTGATCCATCCTTGAAGGTGTTCAAGGCCAGTTTACATGGGGCTCTGAGGAACCTGATCTAGATGAAGATGTCCCTGCTCACAGGGCTTGGACTAGATGGTGGTTCAAGGTGCCTTCCAAGCCAAACTCTTTGAGGATTCTGTGATCCTGTGGTCATTGTCCCATGTCAGCGCGCCAGTGTTATACATGAAGTTCTTTGGGATAACAAAGAGATGTTACCCAACTCCAGCATGTTTTCTGGCCCTTTCCATCATCACCTTGTCCAGCATCCCCGCTTACAATCTCCTCTTTAGTCCCTGCAGGCTTTAGCCTACCACCTGTCAATGGCACAGCTTCCGGTGTGCAGAGAAAACATCCTGGTAGCGCCCTGAAGGAGAAGGTCTTGAGGAAGCGGGACAATGTGCCCTTACTGTCCAATACGCCCATCATCCATGGGGACGGCAACTTCCCACACAAGCTGCCATCAGGTAAGCCTGCTCAGTGGCAGCTTTTTCCCACATGGGTTTTTCCTTGCACAAGGAACACAAACTGCCCCCTGCCTCAGGCAACAGGGCTGGGATCTTGGGTTCATAGCCTGCGCTGAGAATGAGCAGTAAATCTATTTTGGACTTACTCCAGCTTGGCAGAACTAGAGCAGTTAATTCTTAGAGATCCACTGGAAAGTTGAGCTGAAGAAAGTAGTAGTAGAGGCCTAAGCTCTGGCTTTTGCCCATCCTGATAGTCCAAACTATAGCACCGGTGCCAGGAGGCAACTCTAACTGCAGCGATGAGCTGCAGGGCAGTCTGCCAGGGCATGCTCACTGTGCACTTATGTGGTACTACCACCATCAGTTGTTCACACACCGTCTCACAGGCCCTCTGCCTTTGCTGCTGTCCGGCTCGGCAGCCAGCTTGTCTGCTATCCCAGCAAGGGTTGTCTCTGCATGGCAGTCAGCGGTTTGGTGCAGTCGTGCTGCTACTCCCGGAAGTGCGTGAGGGCTCCTCGCTGCTGCCATCCCACAATCCCACTGCAATGCCCAGAGAGAACAAGCAGTGCCTCCGGTGTCAGCCCACCCAAATACAGCAGCCATGTGTAGCAGATGACAGCCAGGAGGGGCTGCCTGGTGCTCCCAAGCTCTTTGCTGCCTGCAGTAAATGCACAGCAGACAGTCTCTAGTGGCTCTTGTCTCTCCTTTGTGGGTAGCCTGCCTGTGCTATGATCCCATGTAGGGTGAGATAAGAAGAAGGGATGTAGGGGGAATGTTCTTTTCTAGTGATGCTACTTCCATGTTCAGAATTAAACCAGAATTACTGTGACTCTCCATTCATACGGAATTTAGATGTGTGTGTCTACATACTTCTGCAGTGACATCCCTGCTGTCAGTGACTGGGGTACATCAGTGACATCCAGATTAGCTCCCGTCTGAATATTTTTGATGCTATGGTTCCTCCCTACTTTGTGCAAACATGCAAGTTAGCACAAAAACTCTACAGGGTCTACAGCAGTTCATCTAGATTCTGTGCAATATTTATTCTCCATCATTTTAGACAGCTGGGATGTTTTCATCTGTGTGATTGGGATACGCAAAGCAATCACACGGAGACGAGAGATTTCGCAGGGCAGAGTTGTTCCTCCGAGAGAGCCAAGGCTGAGCCAAGGCCGAAAGCCCCTCTGCCTGTTCACTTCTTACTTTTTATACATTTGTGGGTCTGGCTGTGGATTGGCTCCTGGAGTTTTCACCCCTCAGCCGAATGGCCAGACCAACTGTCAGTTACAATTGTTTTCAGGTTAGAAATATGCAAACAAAGGACAGAGAATGAAAAACAAAGGATTTGTTTATATTACATGTGTGAGAAAGAGCAGAAATTGCCCCTAATATTGTACAGTAGCTAAAAGTCTGATTCCATTTTATGAACAATCAAAAGGCTTTAAAAAAACTCAGAAAAACCAAGGTGACACATCTACGCATTAGAAATGAGCTTTTGAGAGCACAATGTGAAACTTTTGATTGACAGTGTTTTTGATGACAAATGGGTTTCATAAGAAATGCATTTATCGTCTGAATTTTCTCATACCTCATAAACTGATTATCAAGAGAGTGCATCCGCCAAGAATTTGCATCTGCATTTCCGTATTTTTATAATCAGAGTGCATTTGGAAGGCTTTTTTATCACCCGTCTAGACTGGAAATGGCATTTTTCCACAAGAGAAAGCTTAGGCATTGCAGAGCGTGCAAACACGTCCATTTGATGACAAATATGAGTTTCACCTCAGCATCTTTGAAATACAGCCAGTGTGTAGCTCGGAAAGAGTAAAGATTCACGATGCTTGGAAAGAACAATATCCATAAACTACTTTCCCAATAGTAGGCTAAAATGCATGTGCACTCAGCTGCCTGCTGTCTAGAATATTTGCAGTCAATGGACACAGAGGCGCTTTCAGGTGTGAAGGGTCAGATATCGCTGTTCCCTGGTAGTTGTCCCATGGGGATTCAGCTGGGCCCAGCAGGGCTGGGTTGTTCAGGCTTGGCTTGGGCCTGTTGCGAGGCAGCTGCAGGTCTTTCCTCAGGAAGTTGCAGAGTGCCTCTGTCCTCAGGGCTGGGAGAAATTAGGGTGCTGAGAAAAGAGAGGCACCTGAGTGGTTCCCTCCTGGGGTAGCGAGTGCTGCTGGTCGGCACTGTCTCACAGGGAGTGGGAGCTCTGCGGCCTCAGGAACCTGCCGCTGCCTGTGGTACCTGTGGCACTTGGGAGCTGGCGCTGTGTGGGCAATTGTCAGGTTTAGCCTGGAGCTGTGCCCAGCCAGGTGTGGGGCTGGGAGAAAGCAAGGAGCCCAAGGAGCCCAACAGCAGGGAAGTCTCTGACCCAGTGCCAGTTTGTACCGCATGGGAAGCCTGGCTGGGAGACGGGGCTGCAGGCCGCTCCATGGCAGGGTGCCTTGCCCGGGCTGCAGCGCTCATGGCTCACCCTCTCCTTACAGTGACCTCGCAGACAGCCACGGGTGCCAAGCGCCCAGAGGAGCCGCTCCATGGGCATGGGCAGAAGGACACAGCCTCTTCTGATCCACAGCAGTCCTTGCTCAAGGCACTCTCCCTGCTCAGAAGTGATGACTGGTAAGAAAGGCCCCATTGACTCTGTCTCCCTTCTTAGTGTTACGGGAGGTTAGAAGTGTATCTTGCTAGTGCCTCTGAGCCCCGACAGCCCAGAGGACCAATGGGCACTCGTGAAACCTCTCCAGAACAGTGAGAGGATAAAGATTTGAGAGCTGCCTTTTCTTGGCCTTGGTCTGCAGCTGTGCTCCAGCTGCAGCAGCTGCGTGCTCTTTCCTCGCTTTGCCCAGTGCTCCGTGGAGCTACAAAGGAAATCTTGAAGGAAGAGAGAAAGCTGTGGGACGAGATGATTTTCTGTCTGAAGCTGGAAGCAGGAAGGCAGCAGGTTTGAGTGTAGAGATTTGGGTGCCTTTGGACACCGGCTCAGTGGGACTGAGTAAGATTTCTCTCTCGTCCCACTGCTGAAAGCAATGGCAGGTGACAGCGTCTCCCTCTGACCTCCTGCATGTCAGTCCCTGAAGCAGCTTCAGGGAGTTCCTCTTTCTGAGAAATGGATTGAGTTGTGCTTTAAAGTCCCTCCACCTGTCATCTCCCCTGAAGGGCTCACGGCAGAAGAGAAGGGAAAAGAAATATTATCCTCTAGGAATCGTGCACTTTTGCAGTTCAACTTTTCCCTTCTCACTGCTTCCTATGGGCCTAAGATGCTTTGTGAATAGTCAAAATGTGTCCCAAAATTAGACACAGACCGGGGAAGGCCCAGGGGTGATAACCCTACAAATGTTAGGTGATATTGGTTGTTCTTTTGATGTCTGGCTTAGCATCCACTCACTGGTGGGTGCTTCATTCACACAGGGAGAAGAATGAAAAGTCTGCCACCATGCATCTCCTTTGCTTTGCCCTTTCTCTTCTGCTTTGTCTTCCTCACTTCTCCTTGGTGCCCCATGAGGTGCAGAGAACTTCTGCAGGGGTTGGGGCTCCAGGTGACACTCAGGGATGCCCGTAGGATTGGTTGCCAGCCCTGTGCCGCAGCCCTGATGTCTCTCCTAACTTCCTGTAGATCAGGGCCTACACAAAGATTTGCCCTTTTAAAATAATAAGTTGCTGTTGTGGAGGTTGTTTTAGATCGGGGTTTGTGCGAAAAGCCAGAGTTTCAACTGTTCTTGCCCAGGTGTGGAATCCTCGGGGACATCCTACCGCTTTGTTGGGGAATGTGGGGGTGGAGTGCGCTGGGTGACAGACAGGCCTAGATCGTGGAGTGGAAACTCAGTTCCAGAGTGCCAGTGCACACTCTCACTGCTGAACTGCCTGCTGGGTTGGGCAAAGAAGGAAAGTGCCCCAGTAACAGCCCGATGGGACTGTCTCAGTGACAGGTACAGGGAGGTGACAAGAAGCAGCAGCATGGCCCGGTCTCATAGCTTCTAGGCAGCCATGACACAGGGACTTCATGTGCCAGAGATTCCAGAAAGGCTGTCTTCTTAAAATGGCCACAAAAGAAGACCCTGAAAGCCCTCTTTTTGCCTCTAGGATTTGTGTATGCTTTTGACAGCCACAGCATCCTGTGGCAAAGAGTCCCCCAATTTCATTGAGTACTCCTTGAAAAGCACCTCCCATTGTTTGACTGAGCTGCCAACCTGGTAATTTCAGAGGGTGCTGCCTAGCTCTTGGGTGGAGAGAAAATTCAATCTTTTTGGTACTTGCCTTTCAGGGAGCTGAAGGAGAAGGGACTCTTCAGCATCAAACACCTGGCTGGGTCCCATTCGGAAGTCCTGTTTTGTAGACTTCGTGACATTTGCCGGGCAGTTACCAGCGAGGTGAGAACCCTGTCCTGAATTGCCCCTGTACTTCATACACGGTCTGTAGAGTAGATATGTGCTTGTACATCTCCACTTGTGCTCAGGGATTGCTTTTGTTTCTGTTTTTAGACCTTACATTTCTAACGTCTGTCAGCTATCTGTCGGATCTGTGTGTACACGTAGCTCTGTTTATGGTAGGCTGGGTATTTGACACTGCTCTTTGAGTGAGGTGCCATTATAATGCAGTGTGCAAATGCCAAAACTGAGACACTAATTACGTTATTTCCAGAGTCCTAATCTCTGCCTGAGCTGTAATTCAACCCTGCAAATTAGTCGGTAGACGTGAGCCTGTGTTTTCTGTTTGCTGGCTGAGTGCTTGAACTGCTGGTGTTGCTTTTCTGAACAGTGGCCCATGACTCTTTTGTCTTTATGATGTTTGTCTTTATGGTTTGAAAGCAGCCTTTGCTTTCATTTGGTTCTTTATTTTTCAAATAAGAGGGCCTGAAATCAGAGCAGTGGACATTCTCAAAGGATTAAGTAGAAGTCTTTGGTGAAATGTTTTTTTTTTTCGGGCCTGCAGTAAGCAGGTCTGAGGCCAGGAATTGGTGCCAGAGTAAGCGCCTTTCTGTGCTTGTGCTTTTTGCAACTTTTTTCTGCTTTTATGTTCTTCTGGACACAGCGAGAAGTGTTGTGATGTCCTGGGACTTTTGTGTAAGGCAACTGGTTTTCTTTTCAAGGTGATTCTTATGTTTCCCCTCATGACTTCCCCAGGTGACCAACCTCCGCTCAAAGGTATCCTACTCTGCTATCGTAGCTCTGGGAGAGCTCTTTGCGACCTTCAAGAAGGACATGGACTCTGAGGTGGATGGGGTTGCTCGGGTCCTTCTCCAGACGGTGTGGAACTCCCCGGAGTTTGTTCAGGAAGCAGCCACTCAGACCCTGGGGATGATGGTGGCCAATGTGACTCCTGCACGAGCAATGACTGCTCTCATGGACAGTGGACTGCAGTAGGTTCTCCTTCTTCCAGTGATCTTCTTCACCTTCCAGTGAGCGGGTGGGGGAAGGGAAGAGAGAATGAATGGGAATGGTGGAGGGAAGGGTCCTGTATCCTGCATCTTGTGTGAACTCAGTGATTTGATTCTCCAATCAATCTCATTTCTTTCTTCTTGTCACCTATTTCTGCCCTCCTAGAGCCTATTAGTTCACAGAATCACAGAACTGTAGGATATGGGGAGTTGGTAGGGCCCATCAGGATCATCGAGCCCAGCTCCTGGCCCTGCACAGAACATCCCAAGGGTCACACCATGTGCCTGAGATCGATGTCCAAACGCTTCTGGAACTCGGTCAGGCTTGGTGCTGTGACCACTGCCCTGGGGAGCCTGTTCCAGGGCCCAACCACGCTCTGGGTGAAAAACCTTTTCCTGATATCCAACCTAAACCTCCTCTGACTCAGCTTCCTGCTGCTTCCTGGAGCTCTCACAGTCTGTCAGAGTTGCCCAGACGTGGTGAATGGTGAGGAAGTGAAAGTGCCTGCAAAGGCTAAGGATAAAGCTTTGTGCTTGTGTGGGAAGAGGGACAATTGCAATTGCAGCTGTGAGCGCTCTTTGATATTTCACAGCACTAACCACGGAGGTCCTGGGAAAATCCATGTGTCCTCATTATGCCATTAACTGGAGAAATCAGGAGGGTGTTTGCTGGGGTGTGGAGCACATGGAGGAGAATGTGCTGCGTGTGGCACAGCCTGTACAGCAGGTGCAGCTCCTGCCAAAAGGAGTCTTGTATGACTGGCCTGGCCTTGGAGCTCTACTTTCTGTTGCAACTGATGCTTCATGTTAGCCTTGAGACGATGAATCACTTGGCAGGCACCTTCACTGGCCGACTGCCATGGGACAGCTGAAGCAAATGCTGCCTTAAGTGCTGGTGCTGGGCCTGATAGTTCCCAAGAGACACTCTCCAGAACAGGTCAACCTGGCTAAGCTGACTGCCACCCCTTCCTCAGCTTTGCAGTAGGCTAAAGCATTCAGATGTATCCCTTGCCAAGCCTCACAGTAGAAACTGGCTGCATTGCTGGATATTCTGCAACTTCCCTCCCCACAGTGTGTTTTCCTTGCATTTCTTTTTTTTTCCAAATGTCAGCAGGTTTTGGGATGTGTGGGTGGAAAGAGGCTCAATCCTGCTGCTGCTCTGTTTAGCGGGTGCCCTCTGATGGGTCAGCATGAATTGCCTCAATTTCTGAATAGTTCAGATGGAATCAATTTCTTTAATCTTTCTCAGAGCACATTTTGGGAAAGAACTTGAGTATCGGATGGTGCCGAGAGACTGAATTCCTCCCTCTTCCTTTCAGGCAGTCCTTCTGTGCAATGCTCACTTTGTGTTTATCTGAGGACAGAACCTTCTACAGGTGTCTAAAGTTGCAGAGACAACACAGGCCTCCTTCCCTCAGCAACAACAGGGAGCACGCTCTGGCCAAGGCCTCCTTCTCCCTGTGTCCCAGTGTTTGCTGTCTTCTTCCCAGGAGTCGCCACGTCCAGGTGCGGAAGTGTGCGGCTGAACTCCTCCTGTCCTTGATGGAGAAAATCGGAGTCACAGAGCTCGCAAGCACACCCATGGCTGAGAGGCTGGTGCACAGGGCAGGGAAGCTTGCTCAGGACTGTGACAAGGACACAAGGTAATGGTCTTCCTTTCACCTCCTAAAAGCGGATAATCATTTGTTGTCTGGCTGCCAAGGGTAAAAAAACAGAAGAGTGACAGAAGAGTGGGAACTGAAGGAAATATGAAGTTACCTCAGTGCCCCGGTAACGGTGATAAAGTCATGGAATATGCCGAGCTGGAAGGGATCCGTCAGGGTCATTGAGTCCAGCTCCTGACCATGTGCAGGACGCCCCAAGGGTCACTCCATGTGCCCAAGAGCATTTTCCAAACGCTTCTTGAACTCTTGTCAGGCTGGGTGCTGTGACGCTTCTTGAACTCTGTCAGGCTTCGTGCTGTGACCACTGCTCTGGGTTTCCTGGGGAGATGACTGTACTGGGTAACCTGAGGTTGGCCAGCAAGAAGGAGCATTGCCAACCTCCTGTGACTTGAAGGATTCTTTAGTGAGGTCAAAAGAGATCAGATTAGCCAGTCCCACAGTTTTGTTTGGCCTTAGGTGCACAACATTAAGCCAGAGTGTTGGCTAATGTTCTTCCCTGAAGGATCCCAAACACCTATTACTCATTAACTGAAGACTTGCTTAGAAATACTTCAGGAGTCTTTAGCAAACATATTCAATCTTTCTAAACTTCTTCTGCAGATTTCTCAAATGCTGTTACCTGTGGCTCAATGACTTCCAAATATCTTTGTGAAGAAAACTGTGTTTTCCTAGTGGCAAAATCAACCCAAACCACCAAAATCCTCTTGCTTTGATGATTAATTTCCCATTAACAGCTGCCAAGAACACATTAGCAACTAGCTGACACTGCAAATACATATTGTATAGAATAATCAAAAGCAATCATGAGGTGTTTTGTCCTGGCTTCCCTGCCAGCTAAAGAAAGGCAAATTATTGTACAATGGCAGCAAGACACTGCTAGCAGGCTCTGACAATGAAGCAGATGTGTTTCGCTTGTTTCCTGGCGTCTTTCCATCCTACAGAAGCAGACCCACAGTTTCAGAGTGAAATGGTAGTTTTATGTTGCCCCACATTCTCCTCTTGCCCCTTGCGTTCAGCTGACAGCTCTGGGCAGTGACAGGTGGAGGTGAATCTCTCTCTTTGCTGAGTACATAATGCCTTCTCATGCAAGGATTGCACCTGATGAGTCTAGGCATCAGCCTCTGCTGTTAACAGTCTTCCTTTCCTTGTTCACTTTTCCTTCTTTTCCTTCCTTCCTTCCTTCCTTCCTTCCTTCCTTCCTTCCTTCCTTCCTTCCTTCCTTCCTTCCTTCCTTCCTTCCTTCCTTCCTTAGGCATTACGCACAGGAGATGGTGAAGATGTTGCTGAATCATGAAAAACTTAAAAGGCTTTTGGAACAATCCGTTTCCACCCGAGACCTGGAAGATATTATGACAAGAATTAAGAAGAAAGTAAGTGCTTCGCAGGAGAAATGTCTCCCTTCTGCAAATCTTGCCACTGCTAATAGGAGATCAAACATATCTAATCTCTCTTTATCCCATTCCTCTTCTGTGGATTTTTTTTGCTCCTGGGAATGAGCTGTTAATCCTTATACTGTTCATGTGCACACCACAAAGCAGCTGATATTATTAGGGGAAAAGTGATGTTTTGAATATTTGAACATTGGTCACCAACAGGAAAGGGGAAGAGGAGAAAATGGGTTTACCTTTAAGCGTAACTCTCCACTGCGCTCTCCATGCTCTGCCCCCAGTAAAGTAATTAAGTGGGAATAGTGCTTCAGAAGATAAGAGAGTCTTTGCAAAAGACCCTGGAAGTAGTAGTACCAAGAAGATTTCCAAATACACAGAAGATGTCCAAGTCAATCCTAATTGCTACAATTACTCTCTGTCTTCTGGGAATACTGTCCTGCCGTCAAGCTCTGTGGAGTTGGAAGAAGCTTGGTGAATCCAGCAGCATCCAGTGGAAAATTATTTGATTGATGGGGGGGGGATGGGATTTTGTTCTTTTTATCTACATTACAGAAGGCAGTATGCCTTTGTGCAGGAGCAGGGAGAGTGAGTGGTGAATCAAATCAACTTCCAGCCCCCAAAGTGTCCAATTATTTTCGGCTGCTTCCTTTAAGAACACTCGTTGCCTACCAGTTTGCATTATTCCCCTTTATGCTCAAGACCAATGAATTTGGGAATTTAGACTGCTGCTCAGAATGGTAGCCCCCATAACCTGCCTTGGGCTATTGAAAACAAAGAGCTGGCATCGCTGAATCTCTGGTCTGTTTATTTCTGTAGGTTAGGAAATGTCTCCCTAAGCCTTGGAAGCAGTGATCCTGGTTCTAACCTGTGTTTTTAGCAGAGAATTTCCTATTTTCTATTTTATAAATTCATGGGGTTTCTTTATGTCTTTGTAGGGGACGGAAAACCAGAAGGGTGAACAGCCATCGGTCAAGAAGCCGGAGAAGAGGAACGATGGCTCGAAGAAGCCCCAGGCCGCATTGTCTTCTAGTAAACGGTACGGAGCACTTGAGTTAGATGTGACAAAGCACATGACAAGCTTTACATGCCTCTTCCTGAGGAAAATCTTTCTGGAGCAAATGACCTGGGCCAGAGATTGTTTCCTTTCCCTACAAATGCTCTATGATTCAAAATGTCTACTTTTGCCTTAGGCTGAACACAGCTCCTCTGGAGGGGCTTCCAGAAAAACTGGATGGCAAAAAGACACCCATTGGTTGCAGCTCAGACGATTCAGAGCAGTGACAAGGGCAGTGTTGTGGAGGCTAGGAGAGGGCCAAGCTTCTGCTGCCAGACTTGGGGCACGTAAATTCAACCAGGGTTTTGCTTTTTGCATCTGAGTGGAGTGTTTTTTGGACGGGTGTTTTGATGAGAAGTCCCAGTCTAGAAGTGAGATGCCATTCCCCAAAGAAGCAGTTCCCATGCATGTGGTTTGGCCTGGCTGAACCTTGGTTTTCTTACCCTCAGACAGTATCAAGTTTGAGTAGTAAGTAGCAAGGCAATTTCTGAGCAACTTGGGTCAACAGGTGCCTCAATGTGGACTTTTTGTCTTGATATTCCTGTCCTTCACATAGCTTGCTTGAGGGACAGCACATTTGGTTAATTTCCCCCTGTGCTGCAATCAGCATTTAAGGCAGGAATTTGGTCCTTGCTGTCTCTTCATGCCAGGGCCAGAGCTATTTGTACCTGTTCTCCTCAGATGACAGAGGGGATTTATTTAGCTCTGTCATGCTCAGCGGTGGCTGGGAAGGGACCACATGCCTCGCAGCATAGCTAGGATCTTTCTGTGCTCATGGAAGAGACAGGTTGATCCAGGAGAATTGTTCCCAGTGGGTTTGTTAAGCTGTGCGTCTAGTCTCTAGGGAAGCAAAGGTAATGTGAGCGTAGTGCTGGGATGTCTGGCTTCTCTTATTACCTCTGTTACTGATTTTCTGCATGCTTCAGATATGCCCCTGTTGATCTGTTCAGATGCATCTGAGCTACTCATCCAGGTCGTCATGCCTGTTGTAGAGGCACTTCTGCAGAGTGATGAGTTTCCTTATTATAAGACAAACACCTCCCATACGAAGATGCATTTAAACTTGGAAGTAGTGTTGCTCTTTCCCCACAAAGCAACATGACCTGTGTGCCGGGGAAACCTTCTGAAGATCGATCAGATGCATCTCATCCTTGGTTTTCCTGAGTGAGCACTGGAGAGAACGTTACTTGCAGATTGTCTGCCGTAATGATTGTCATGAGGTCCATGTTGTTTTTCAGAGCCTCATGGTTTTCTAGGTTGAAATCACATCGTCTTGAGGAATGCTCCTCAAGATGTTTTGCTCACAATTATCTGAAGGTATTATCACCAACAAGTCGTAATTTGGTTTTATTTTCCAGGGTGAAGTCTACCTCTGACGGACACCTCCTTCAGCGTGCAAAAGCCCAGGTGACGTTACCTCCAGCTGTGGAAGAAACGGAGCCGCTCCAGAAGCTTTACCATCTCCTGGAAGCCAAGGGGTTTCAGACACGGATGGAAGGAGTGGCTCTCTTCCTAGACCTGTGCAAAACCAGCCCCCAGCTCATCTCCGCTAACATAGTCCGAGTATGTATGGTATCTTCATTATTCCTTTCCTTTAGCTCCTTTCCCAAGCCTGTAGCAGTGAAGTTATTTCAGTGTCCCTTGGCACGACTTCCTGGCTGTTTTGGACAGGCTGGTGTCTCTTACCCAGACAAATTTAATTCAGGTCCAGGCTTCAGGCCAAGTTTCTTCAGTCCAGCTGTATTTGTCTGGCAGGTGCCTATTGATGCTGTTCATCAGATAATGACAAAATTTTCTGCTGCTGTAACTTCTGCTGTCTCCTGCTCCCAGTTGGGTTAAGTGAAGGGAATCCAGTCATTGAAAGCCTGGCTATTTCTTTCTAGATAGAGAATGTGTTTGCGTGGGGAAGAGAAGTGTCAGGCTGGGTTGGTTTCAGCCCAGGTTTTTTCATGGATGCTTCTGTAAACTGCCTCTTGTCTTGCACAAACACAACTTGGGCTACTCGTTTCCATCCTCGTCCCGATTCCTCTTGGTAAACACAGTGCTTACACTTTTTTTTTTTTTTTCCCCCTCTCTTTGGAAAAGGAGGAAAATGACCAAGGCAGATCTCTTCTGTCTCCCCCCAGTAGCTGCTTTTCCACTTTTTGCAGAAAATGGTGCTTAGTAATGTGGCTATCAAGGAAATGAACTTGCTCTAATGAGAGCTGCACAGCACATTAGATTTCAGAAGTCTACCTGTTACTTAGACAAGTAGTCTGCCTCCTGGAAGAGGTGATCAGAGCCCTGCACTCTCCAGACACAGGTTCTGAGACAGACAAAATAAAACCAGGATCTTTCCAACCATAGTCTTGGCAAAATCATGGTTGCCCTCAGTATTTGAGGCAACTGTCTAGAAAACTGGGCAATGTAAAAGTCTGCTTCCCTATTTCTACAGAAATGATACTGTTTTGCATTAATAAATGGGATTAATTTGATGATTATAGGTGGAGAGAAACACCATGGGAGCTATTCTGTCCCCAACCAAATCTCTGAAAGAGAAATGAAAACCATTTAATCAGCATGAGGTTGCAAAACGATTCCAGTGAGTAGCCCACAGGAAAACAGTAAAATTGCACAAGCAAGTGCTGCCGTGACAGAAAGGATCCCTTTCATCTTTGACATTGCTGAGTGCCCATTTCTACATCCCCACTTCAAAGTAAGACATTTTAATGCAGCTTTCATGTTGTTTGTTCTTTTCACAGATTTTTGATTATTTTGTACTGAGAATTGCTGACAGCCATAAGAAAGTCAAGCAGAAGGCGTTGGATGTGCTTGCAGAAATCATAGGCATCCTGGAAGATGCCCTGAACCCAGTGATCATTGGTTTGGTGGAAGGAATAATAAAGAACCTAAACTCAAAGGATCCCGGGGTTCACACCGCAGCTGTGAAAGCACTGGAAGAATCCATTGCTCATTTAGGTAAGGCTGGCCCCTGCCATGGACTCTCCTCAACTGTGTCTCTGCCTCTCTGACACAAGAGAACACTGAGTGCCTTGACAGCTGTTGCTGTCTGTGGAAAGCTCCAGCTGACATCCAGCAGAAGCTGTGGAGGTGCAGTCCTTACACACCAGTCCCCCCACACGCTTGAACGTGCATCAGCATTTCCCAAACGTCCAAGTAGCCTTTGGCTCCGCGCTGCTCGTGTGAAGAGGAAGTCCCACACCACAGCTTTGCTAGAATTCAGAGGCAGAGGGGGTTTTGGACTTTGCTTGGGCCCCGTTTGACTTCCCGAATGAATAGCTTTGCTTCTGGCATGAAGGGGCACTGGCCCATCAGAGCTTCTGCAGAGCAGCCTCCTGGAAGGCTCTGCATTAGAGGCATTAGCTGCCTATTTTCCACCCTTCTTCTTTGTCTTCTTTTTTCCAAAGGGGAACTTATGATTCACCAAGTTCAATTCTTTAAAACAAACAGGTATAAATCCAGCTTCCAATGATGCCTTTTGCACATGTTGTTTTGCATGGGTCAAGGTGGCTCTAGCAAATACCTACAGAGGCAAGGACTGCTGTAAATTCCTTTGCCCCACAGATTTATGTCAGCTCTGAAAATGCCACACTGGGGAAATATACCTGAAGAAAGGAGTGTTGAGGAGGCAGGTCTTCAAGGGGAGTTTGTACTTTCTTCACCTTGGCTGCTCTGTGAACTCATGATCTGCCTGTGTCCCAAGTATGGGGCTCTTCCTGTTTGCCCTGGGATGCCAAACCTTTTCACTGCTTACGTGTGATTGCATTCTTGAGGTCCCTGATGTGAAATGTTTAACACAGCTTCTACAAATGTGAAAGGAGAGCTTTTCTTTTGAAATTTAGGATCCTCCCAAGTGGGCTGGAAGGAAAGAAGAAAAGGATTCAGACATCAGCAAGACTTCATTTTATTTTATATAATGGAGTTGCCTCTGCCCTTTCCCTCCCCACTGTCCGTTCTCCTATGACCTCAGAAGTGTGAGCAGAAAGGTGTCTTTCTCTTGTAGATAAAGTAGCACTGATGAAAGAGTTCAGCCACCGATGGAGTAAGCTGAGTGGCCAAGCTCTGCTGGATGTCACGGAGCGTATCACAGGTATGGCCTCCCCTCATAAGCCAAGAGCTCTTCTGAGGGAGTATTTACAGGGAATGTGTGTCAATAGACAGTAGAGTAGCTCCTCCAAATCAGGAGGTGCTGAGCTTGTCCCTCGTGCTCAATAGCCCTGGCAGGTGTGCTTGGCAGGTTTTCCCTGGCTGCTGCAGAGGTGTGCAGCATCTGAGATGGGGCAGCACTCGGTCTCGGAGTTGAGCTCTCCCTGGGGCATCTCAGAACTCACCTCCAGGAAAGGGAGGGTTGTCCAAAATGCTACAAATGCACCTGATAATTGATTCCTCAGAGGAGCTTGCTATGTCAGCAATAGCCAAGGAATGGAAAAATTATAATCTCAGCATATAGTAGTGAAGACTAATCATAGCCTTGCTTTACTTGGGACAAAATCCACTGCTATTTATGCCAGCATCTTTAAATGTAAGCTTTAATGCACTTTGTGTCTTCATTTGGAATCTCAAAAGGGCATGTTCAGCGATTGGGAATGATAAAAGCCCTTAAAGAGCATTTGAATAAAGTTGATCTCCAGGAAGAGGGAATTTCAATTGGCAGTTATTTTGATCTCTATTTCTAATAAAGAAATTAAACATAAATTAGGACTACTTTGGAAAGAGCAGATGTTCTCTTGGAGATTTAGTAGGAACAGACAGCTCCTTCTCTTCTCAAGTTCCATAGTGACCAATGTCTTCAATTACATTTAAACTCCAATTACCTCCCATTGTAAAATGAGTATCGATACCCTTTTCCTGCTCAGCAGAATTCTTTTGGGGTACTTTCAGGAGCTGTTTAAGTCTGGATGACTGCTGCTGGATAAACAGCATAGAGAAAACGACATCTCTTCCACCACAGAATAATAAATGCTTACTACAATACGTTTTGGCTGATCAGAAAATAAGAATGCTGCCCAGAGCATTTCAGGTTTTGATCTCTCAGCCAACACCGCCGTGCAAGGAGCCTGTTGGTAGTAAAGTTTTGTCCCTGTTTGATAGTGTTCAGTTCAGGAAACAAGCAGAGAGCAGATTAGAGAGACAATGTGAGAAACCCCTCGTGTTTTGGTTAAATTTCAGTTCTCTGGGTAGCATTTTCCTCCCTCTATGCCCCTGTTTCAGTGCACATAGTAAGAAAAAAATGCCATTTACATTGGGAGGGGAAATGCCATTAAAATGTGGACATGCTCAAATGTCACGGCAATGGGGTCTGGGTAATTATCTAAGACACCCCGAGCTTTGAAACAGCTGTTTGTTTGAAGCCACAAAAGCATTCTGCCAAAGACACCAGCTAGTCACTGATGTTTCTAATCCAAGTGCCAAGCAGCCCCCATCTCTGGTGGGCTGGAGTTTTGAAGTGTGGTCTCATACTGCCCTTTGCTGAGTGCCACTGAGCAAATGGAAGAGCCAGCATCGTCTTTTGGCCCTTGACATCTAAGGTCACAAAAATGGGATCATCCTTTTTATTAGAAATCTCTCAATTGCCTCTCTACAGTGCATTTCAAAATCTCCATTGTGGGTTTAGACAACTTGTCAATGGAAATAAAAGGCAATTGAACATCTCATTCATTGTTCATGCAGAAACTGATTGTGAAATGATTTAGTACAAAGGTACAAAGTCTGCCACAGGTACAAGGCTCTGTTTGAGAAATTAGTCGTCAGGGGTTGGTGGCTGTGTTTCGGTGAGGATCTGCTGCTTTGCCCATTTCTGGATCATGGGGCTATGTGTGTTATTTCGCTGATCTTAGCCAGAGAGGCTTCGAAGAACAAAACCTAGAGGTAGATCCTTGTTTGCATTAAGGCTGGTGGTTAAGAAGCTTGTGTCTCTCTCCCGGCAGTGCTTGTGGAATGGGTTTATCCCAGGAGCCCTGAAGTCATCCAGCACTACGTCCTGCCCGTGCTCTGGTCCTCCCTGGAGAACAAGGCGCTGCCTGTGCGAAGCACCAATGTCCGCACTGTGGTCACCAAGCTTGCCTCTGCCCTCTACAAGGTGATGGGCACCAAGCTGAAGAAGCGTGCTGCCAGCCAGCCTCCACATGTGCGGGAAAACCTGTCCAGCATTTTGGGCTGGTGAAGGCTTCATATTCTGCAGAAAGCTGAGAAAGTGCTGAGTTGGACACCTCCAGATTTCACTTTCTAGCTGTGCCCAAAGTGCCAAAATACTATGGAAGGGCGTGCCTCTGGCCCCACTCTCTCCACTGCCCTTCCTAGTCGTGGCATGGGGGATCTGAAGCAACTTCTGATCGAGGACAAGGTGAAGGCCGAGCATGGCTCAGCCTCACCAAGAGGTGAGGGGGGAGCTGGGCCGCTCTCTGGTGGGAGGAAGGGTCTTGTGCCAGCCCAGACAACTGTGCACATTGCCAGGGAACAGTTCTGCCTGCCATGTGCCCCCTGCAATGAGCTGTGCTGCTGCCAGTGCCCCGTGTAGCTGTAGGGCTGCTCAGCTGTGGGGCAGGGAGAGGAGCAGGAGGGTGCATGTGCAGCTGACCCATTCCTGGAAAGCACAGGGCTCTGGGCTCCCTGCTGTCCCAGGGTGGCCCAGAGGCCAGGCTTTTTCTGTGGTAGCTCTGTGGAAGTGGGTTAGGGGGTCCCTCTGGCCTGCCTTAAGTGACTGCCTGCAGGAACATGTTTCCCTGGGCAGCTTTTTAGAAGTTTCCAGGAAGTCTGTCCCATGATATATGGAGCTTCAGATGCTTTGGGTTTGCATTGCGGCCTCTGTTATATTTTGTGTTTCCATTTTGCAGACCTGACTGGCTCCACTCTTACCAAGAAGTTTTCTCTGCGCACTTCCCATGTGTCCATATACACAAATCCCTTGCCTCCCCTCCAGAAGGGCTCTCTTTCCTCCAAGCTCAGGAAGAAGCTGCCATCTCTCTAGAAGAGTGAATGAAGAATAGGACTTATGCGTTAGGCTTTAGAGTTAGAGATGTACATATGTTCTGATATTTAGCTGTAGGTTTGAATAAATGTGTTTTGATTGTGTCTTTTAAATTTTGATCATATATTTTTACTTTTATATAGTTTATTTTATAATTTTTAAAATAATTTTAAATAAACTCAATTAAAAAAAAAAAAAAACAACAGCAGAGAATTCAAGATGCCTGCTCATGTGGAGAAAGTGTGGTGAGGTTATGGGAGTTGAACTCGCTGAACATTCAAGTGTCTCACCACTTCTTTTCCTCGCTGAACCGCTCCTCTTCCTCTTTTGCCCTGTTTTCTTTTGTCATATGTGCTGTTCTTTGCAACATGGCATTACAATGACATGTAATTACTGACATGGCTGGGGGACAACGGACCCAAAAACATCCTGTATAGTCTATAAAGTTTTCTACTTCGATGTGTTCTGTGCTCACAAAAGGCCTGAGCAAAGAAACACAGAGAAGTGTGCATAAATGCCAGAGCTTTTCTCCATTGTGATTTCACACAGATCTGCCTCAGAGGTGTCTTCAATCACAATTTCATATGAAGAGGACATGGGAAAAGATGCACTGCTTTGGAAAAGTCATCTGCATGTGTTTTTATCCAGCACAGCAGTCCAACTGTGTTCTTTGCAATGTATTTGCAGAAGGTCGAATGGGGGACTGTGAGGTCAATAGCAGGTGACAAGGGCTCCTCAAATCTATCTCTACTCCAGCCTGGGTGCCATTCAGCCCAGAGCTATGGCATAATACTGTAGTGCATTCCACACACATTCTGCCTCCAAGAAAATCTTGGCTTGGCTTACTAGAGTGAAATAAATAGAGGAGTAATAAAATGGGCATTTAAAATTGTCACTGTGGAATGACTCTCATGCTTTCCAATGCAAACCCTGTACCTCATGCTGCCAAGGCTTCTTACAAACAAGTGTTTGAGACTGCTTCAAAATTCACCAGGAAGGCTATCAGGAAAAATCAGATTGAATATTAAGCAACAGCTCTACAAGATTGATTGGCAACAACGCACTATAACTTACTTGTCGGTTGCGTGACAACAAGGAAAAACAAGCAGAAAACAAAATGCAGTCAATCAAACCGGAAATGAACTGAGAACTATCTTTGTGCGTGTGTGTGTGTGCATATGTTTGTGTCTAGGTGTGTTTGACAAAGGGACAGAAAGGACAAGAATAAAAAGGAATATGGCCTAAATGCTTAACAGCTCTCAAGCTTAACAGTAGTTAAACTGGAGCCTCCAGGAGTGGGGTTGTCAGCCCAGGATCCATTGTTGATCGCTGATCCTGCAAGTGCAGCAAACTCTAGAGCTCGCTGGCTCTGACACGCCCCACTCAGAGGGCGGTTGCTGCTGGCAGCCACTGTGGTCCAGGAGAGCTCTAAGGGCCTCCTTTTGGATCACTGCTCATTGGCCACAAGAGAGTGGGCCTCTGTCATAAAATGCTTCATCATGGCTGCACTTTGGGTCAGCACTCTGTCTTTGGAAGTGTGAGAAGAAGGACGTTATGCCATTCAGGCAGAAGAAGTGGTTTCCAAGGCCGTTCACAGAAAACCCCGGGAGCTCGTTCGACAGCCCAAGTTCCTGGGAGCACTCAGTGTTTCTGATAAGCTCAAGAGGGGCGGAGCCCAGGGGCTGTTCAGCAAGGCCGAGGCCTAACAAGCGTTTCTCAGATCACATTGTTGCCTGACAAGGCCGGGGGTGTTCATCACCACAATCTGAAGCATGAAGTTTGATGTAGTGTAAAAAGCCTGGCCCAATGGAAGAGGGCCATTTCCTCAGGCCTGTAGAAGAATCACAATGCAGATCCTTGTGCTACTGATTCCATCTCTCCCCACTGGTCTAAGTACTTGGTGGCTGGGTCACTCTGGTTAGACACACAGCTCACAAGCCGTGCTCTTCTATCTTTCAGCACCATGAACACAAGTGAGATTACACATCCCATATCTGTGTTCTCTTACTGGAAAACGGACTCTTTTGAGGATTTTCTGGAGCAGCAAACTCGCTTCCTCAAATATTTACTGTGTGAGGCAAGGAGCACAGACAACAGATTTAATGTCAAAAGCATTGCCCAGGCAATGTTCTTTTGACAAGTTCTGTCCTGAACTTTCCTTAGCAAGATCTGAAAGGTTCATTGTCTCTAGCAAAACCTCCTGCAATGGCTACACACCAGCAGAGCAGGGCTGTCAGCTGTGAAACAAGCATGGCCACAAGCAGCAGCTTAGCCAGGGCAGAAAATCAGGAGGTGGGAAGGAGCTGATCTCAAGGCCAAACCGCTTTAGCTCTTTCTAAGAGGACTGGAACAGTTCCCCATTACAATGAGCTGCCGTGCTGAACACTACGGCTCTATGTGAGGACTGGAGACAGGTTGCTCCCACTGACTGTTTTGATGGTTTCTGCAGGAGCTGTGGGCTCCTGTGCATGCTGGACACAATGAGGAGAGTAGGAACCAAGTGCACGGATACACCTTTGCCTTGAGCATAAGCTGGCCTTGACCAAACACACTGAAAGGTTTCCCCTTTGGCCCATGTCTTGAAATGTCAGGTCAGCTGTTTGATGACTCAGGTTGGTTTGGTGCCAAAGAGATTCCCTCAGAAATACTAGGTATGTCTTCCTCTGTGCCTTCCTCTCAGCAGCCTAGAGAAAGTTCCTGTGTGAAGCCATCTGTCTCACACAGTTTGAGAAAACTTCAAACAGAACAATCTGGAAAAAGTCATCTCCTCTGAAGTGTTCCAACAATCCCATTCCAGTAATAGAAAATGAATACTCATAGACGAAAGCAGGAAAAACACAATGGTTTGCAAACAAACCAAATGCCTGCAAGGGGAGGAAAAAAATGGCAGCAACTCCTAGATATCAAACTGTCAGACCTCACCATCCCCCCACTGGAACAAAGACCCCAAATGCTGGAGGAAAATCCCCCCTTGACACACGTTACAAGATGGTGCCAGGTTCTCCCTCAGGAAAAACAGGAGCTATCACGGAGTAGTTCTACGGCACATGAAAGCTTAGTGCTTCATCTGGCATCGACTTTATCCCACTGGCAGAGCTCTGCAGAATGGTTGCAGCAGGTGCAGCAGTTGGGCTGCAGCTCCTCGGTGTCTTTTCTCCCCGGCGCGGCTCTGCCGAGAGACTCTTGGGCTAGGAGAAGGGCCACTCCGCTTCTGCCAGCACGATGTCCCTGGGCTTGGACAAAGAGTTTCCTGCTTCGAGAGCTCTGCATACTGTTCCACACATCTTTCATAAAGGCCGTAAAACCAACTCCAAACACTCTGTCTACAGCAGCTTTTCACACAGGGCTGCAGAAATCCAGGACAACTGCAAGTGAGTGTCGGAAGGATTTTGTCCTGTACCTGCCAGCAGAATTCTTGCTGATCTAAAGCAATTTCATTCAGATGGAACATGGGATCTGAGTTTTTTCTTTTAAAATGTTTCATGCTGAGTAACAAGCCTTGGGAGCATGAGGTACAGGGCTGACATGTGAAAGCATGAGCATCTCCCCCAACTGAATCAGTTTAATTTTCCGTTTTATTACTCTCATATTTATTCCTCACTAATAAGCAAACTCAAGCTTTTTGTGCCGGCAAAACAGGCATGGGGTACACTATACACTATAGTCCCTCACAGAGCCACCAGGGCTGGCAGTGACAAAGCAGGCAATCTGCTTCATTGTGAACCACTACAGAGCTACATCCCAAACTGTTTTTAACTAGTATGTTATTTCTAAGAGATCCCTTCCTTCATGAGATACAGAAAGAAGGACTCTAATGATCTTCTTGCAAACATGCAGTAAAGAACTGATCCTGCTATCCTAATGAAGCTTTGGCTTTGGCAATTACTCTCTTCCCATGCACCTTTTGACACAGACACTTCAGGTTTTACCCCACCCTCTTGCAATGCTGACAGTCGCTGTTTCCCATTTACTGTTCTTCCTTAGAGTCAGTACCTCGGTAGCTGTGAAACAAAAAGCCCTGAGATCAGGCTATCTTGAAGGAGCATGAGAAGCTAATTAAGTGTTCATATTGGTAGCTACCCAGGTCTTCACTTCCCAGTACTCTGAAGCACCAGCAGGAGGACCTTGCATCATTCCTGTTTGTGGATGTTCCTGTTTCTGGTGTGCAAGAGCAATGACTTTGAGGAGGGACAAAAATGCCCTTATTCAAACAGTGCGTGTGCAAGGAGATGTGAAGTTTCAGTGCCTTTTCTAGGATATTTTAGAAAGATATAAGAGAATATTGTGGCATGGAATAGGTCCCTAATTTTGCCTCCAGAGGAATCCCCAGAGGCCACATTCACTCTGCTGGGGATGGCAACCCCAGAAGCTCACGGACTAGTTTTCCCTGGAACATGCCACCCTGCCTGGACCTTTACTAGGCCACAACTAGTCCCCTAGCTAAGCAAATACATGCAGCCACATGACAGGGAGCTTTTCCTTCAGAAATCTTAATCACATATTCGCATGCATTTTCTTCTGTAACATCATCAATAGCTGGCAACCATGAGACCTTTGCTGTCCAAAGCTTACAGTTTGCACTGGGCCCAGAAGTGTTTTTCCCTAAGGCAAATCAAATGGAAATGTGAAGCTTAAAAGCTTCAAATTATTATGAAAGGAAACGGCAGAATAATTTCTGGAAAGGCAGCATTGTCAATGATCATACAGCTGGAGAACAAGAATTGCTTCTTCTAGCCTTGCTGGAATACATTATGCAGGCAAGTGCTGGTCCATGGTAGCAAATGATGCCACACCCGAGCTGCGGTACAGATTTGAGGAACCTTTGTCACCTGTTATCGACCTCACAGTCCCCCATTCATCCTTCTGCAAACACGTTGCAAAGAGCACAGCTGGACTCCTGTGCTGGATAAATATACATACAGATGACTTTTCCAAAGCAGTGCATCTTTTCCCAGTGAAATACATGTCCTCATCTTACCTATGAAATTGTGATTGAAGACACCTCTGAGCCAGATCTGTGTGATATTGCAAAGGAGAAAAGCTTTGTGATTTGAGCACACTTCTCTTTCTTTCTTTGCCCAGTCTATTTGCAAGGACTAAACGCATCTAGGTAGAAAACTTTAGACCATACAGGATATTTTGTGTCTGTTGTCCCCCAGCCATGTCAGTAGGTGGCCCCATTGTAATGCCATGTAGCAAACTGCAGCACAAATGATAGAAAGGTAACGTTGCCCTCTCTGCATGGAGTCTTAAAAAATATTTTAATTTAATTCAAAAAAAATCCTCAAAATAAACTATACACAATTAAAAATACATGATCAAAATTTAAAAGATACAATCAACACACATTTATTCAAACCTACAGCTAAATATCAGAACATATGTACATCTCTAACTCTAAAGCCTAACGCATAAGTCCTATTCTTCATTCACTCTTCTAGAGAGATGGCAGCTTCTTCCTGAGCTTGGAGGAAAGAGAGCTCTTCTGGAGGGGAGGCAAGGGATTTGTGTATATGGACACATGGGAAGTGCACAGAGAAAACTTCTTGGTAAGAGTGGAGCCAGTCAGGTCTGCAAAATGGAAACACAAAATATAACAGAGGCTGCAATGCAAACCTAAAGCATCTGAAGCACCATATTTCATGGGACAGACTTCCTGGAAACTTCTAAAAAGCTGCCCAGGGAAACATGTTCCTGCTGGCAGTCACTTAAGGCAGGCCAGAGGGACCCCCTGACCCACTTCCACAGAGCTACCACAGAAAAAGCCTGGCCTCTGGGCCACCCTGGGACAGCAGGGAGCCCAGAGCCCTGTGCTTTCCAGGAATGGGTCAGCTGCACATGCACCCTCCTGCTCCTCTCCCTCCCCCACAGCTGAGCAGCCCTACAGCTACACGGGGCACTGGCAGCAGCACAGCTCATTGCAGGGGGCACATGACAGGCAGAACTGCTCCCTGGCAATGTGCACAGTTGTCTGGGCTGGCACAAGACCCTTCCTCCCACCAGAGAGCGGCTCAGCTCCCCCCTCACCTCTTGGTGAGCCATGCTCGGCCTTCACCTTGTCCTCGATCAGAAGTTGCTTCAGATCCCCCATGCCACGACTAGGAAGGGCAGTGGAGAGAGTGGGGCCAGAGGCACGCCCTTCCATAGTATTTTGGCATTTTGGGCACAGCTAGAAAGTGAAATCTGGAGGTGTCCAACACAGCACTTTCTCAGCTTTCTGGAGAACATATAGCCTTCACCAGCCTAACATGTTGGAGTTTTCCCGCACATGTGGAGGCTGGCTGGCAGCATGCTTCTTCAGCTTGGTGCCCATCACCTTGTAGAGGGCAGAGGCAAGCTTGGTGACCACAGTGCGGACATTGGCACTTCACACAGGCAGCGCCTTGTTCTCCAGTGTAAGAGTCGGTCTGAAGTTCCCTTCATTTGCCTCACGATCATCCCGTGGACCCTGAGGACCCCACTGCGGTTCCGTCCTGCTCGAGGTGGATGCTTGCCAATCATCCGCAGGTGCACTTTCATGTGTCACTATGTCACGGTACACTGGCTTTGAGCAGTGTAATGGCAATTCTGTACCTGAAGATTGCACCTGCTTCACACTCCGGCTTCATGACAATAGCTTATGAATTTCCCCACCTCTTGGCCAAATGGACTTTCAGGAGTAACTTTGTTGGTCCTCCATGGAAGACCTCTCATCTGCTTCACAACCCCTCTGACAGACAGAGATCAAAGCCCTCTCCCAAGGGGCTGAGACCTCTATATGAAGTCCCTTTCAAAGACTGAGACATGAGACTCCTACAACCCTAATAGGTTGGGGGGGGGGAGGGGGGGGGTTGGGGCTGACTTAACTGAAGCAAGATGTTTGCCTGCAAGTGTGGTCGTTGGACCAAGAAGACAATGGCTCTTGCTTACTGCTAAGAACATGGACTACCTGTTCCCCCTCGGTGGCTTCAATAGACTTACCTGTCCCCCCTGCGATTGAGGACTATAATAAAAACACCCTGAGCTAACCAGAGATTGAGAGAGACTCTCCCTGACATGACAGGCGGACCCATCAACTGGACCATGAGGACTTCGTCCCCACATTTGGTAGCTATATCCCCCTTTCCTTTGCTTTCTCTATCTCTTTCTCTCACTCTTAATCCCTCTATCGCATTTGCTATGGTCAGTCAATAACAGGTACATTTGTTTTAATGCTGAAATCCCCTCTGTGTTGTGTTTTGCACTCTGAGATCGGTAAACGAACCATTACGACCCCTGCTTGTACCAGGGGATCATGACACCCAGGGAGGACCAGAGCACAGGCAGGGCGTAGTGCTGGACGACTTCAGGGCTCCTGGGATAAACCCATTCCACAAGCACTGCCGGGAGAGAGACACAAGCTTCTTAACCACCAGCCTTAATGCAAACAAGGATCTACCTCTAGGTTTTGTTCTTCGAAGCCTCTCTGGCTAAGATCAGCGAAATAACACACATAGCCCCATGATCCAGAAATGGGCAAAGCAGCAGATCCTCACCGAAACACAGCCACCAACCCCTGACGACTAATTTCTCAAACAGAGCCTTGTACCTGTGGCAGACTTTGTACCTTTGTACTAAATCATTTCACAATCAGTTTCTGCATGAACAATGAATGAGATGTTCAATTGCCTTTTATTTCCATTGACAAGTTGTCTAAACCCACACTGAAGACTTTGAAATGCAACGTAGAGAGGCAATTGAGAGATTCCTAATAAAAAGGATGATTCCATTTTTGTGACCTTTGATGTCAAGGGCCAAAAGACGATGCTGGCTCTTCCATTTTCTCAGTGGCACTCAGCAAAGGGCAGTATTAGACCACACTTCAAAACTGCAGCCCACCAGAGATGGGGGCTGCTTGGCACTTGGATTAGAAACATCAGTGACTAGCTGGTGTCTTTGGCAGAATGCTTTTGTGGCTTCAAACAAACAGCTGTTTCAAAGCTCGGGGTGTCTTAGATAATTACCCAGACCCCATTGCCGTGACATTTGAGCATGTCCACATTTTAATGGCATTTCCCCTCCCAATGTAAATGGCATTTTTTTCTTACTATGTGCACTGAAACAGGGGCATAGAGGGAGGAAAATGCTACCCAGAGAACTGAAATTTAACCAAAACACGAGGGGTTTCTCACATTGTCTCTCTAATCTGCTCTCTGCTTGTTTCCTGAACTGAACACTATCAAACAGGGACAAAACTTTACTACCAACAGGCTCCTTGCACGGCAGTGTTGGCTGAGAGATCAAAACCTGAAATGCTCTGGGCAGCATTCTTATTTTCTGATCAGCCAAAACGTATTGTAGTAAGCATTTATTATTCTGTGGTGGAAGAGATGTCGTTTTCTCTATGCTGTTTATCCAGCAGCAGTCATCCAGACTTAAACAGCTCCTGAAAGTACCCCAAAGGAATTCTGCTGAGCAGGAAAAGGGTATCGATACTCATTTTACAATGGGAGGTAATTGGAGTTTAAATGTAATTGAAGACATTGGTCACTATGGAACTTGAGAAGAGAAGGAGCTGTCTGTTCCTACTAAATCTCCAAGAGAACATCTGCTCTTTCCAAAGTAGTCCTAATTTATGTTTAATTTCTTTATTAGAAATAGAGATCAAAATAACTGCCAATTGAAATTCCCTCTTCCTGGAGATCAACTTTATTCAAATGCTCTTTAAGGGCTTTTATCATTCCCAATCGCTGAACATGCCCTTTTGAGATTCCAAATGAAGACACAAAGTGCATTAAAGCTTACATTTAAAGATGCTGGCATAAATAGCAGTGGATTTTGTCCCAAGTAAAGCAAGGCTATGATTAGTCTTCACTACTATATGCTGAGATTATAATTTTTCCATTCCTTGGCTATTGCTGACATAGCAAGCTCCTCTGAGGAATCAATTATCAGGTGCATTTGTAGCATTTTGGACAACCCTCCCTTTCCTGGAGGTGAGTTCTGAGATGCCCCAGGGAGAGCTCAACTCCGAGACCGAGTGCTGCCCCATCTCAGATGCTGCACACCTCTGCAGCAGCCAGGGAAAACCTGCCAAGCACACCTGCCAGGGCTATTGAGCACGAGGGACAAGCTCAGCACCTCCTGATTTGGAGGAGCTACTCTACTGTCTATTGACACACATTCCCTGTAAATACTCCCTCAGAAGAGCTCTTGGCTTATGAGGGGAGGCCATACCTGTGATACGCTCCGTGACATCCAGCAGAGCTTGGCCACTCAGCTTACTCCATCGGTGGCTGAACTCTTTCATCAGTGCTACTTTATCTACAAGAGAAAGACACCTTTCTGCTCACACTTCTGAGGTCATAGGAGAACGGACAGTGGGGAGGGAAAGGGCAGAGGCAACTCCATTATATAAAATAAAATGAAGTCTTGCTGATGTCTGAATCCTTTTCTTCTTTCCTTCCAGCCCACTTGGGAGGATCCTAAATTTCAAAAGAAAAGCTCTCCTTTCACATTTGTAGAAGCTGTGTTAAACATTTCACATCAGGGACCTCAAGAATGCAATCACACGTAAGCAGTGAAAAGGTTTGGCATCCCAGGGCAAACAGGAAGAGCCCCATACTTGGGACACAGGCAGATCATGAGTTCACAGAGCAGCCAAGGTGAAGAAAGTACAAACTCCCCTTGAAGACCTGCCTCCTCAACACTCCTTTCTTCAGGTATATTTCCCCAGTGTGGCATTTTCAGAGCTGACATAAATCTGTGGGGCAAAGGAATTTACAGCAGTCCTTGCCTCTGTAGGTATTTGCTAGAGCCACCTTGACCCATGCAAAACAACATGTGCAAAAGGCATCATTGGAAGCTGGATTTATACCTGTTTGTTTTAAAGAATTGAACTTGGTGAATCATAAGTTCCCCTTTGGAAAAAAGAAGACAAAGAAGAAGGGTGGAAAATAGGCAGCTAATGCCTCTAATGCAGAGCCTTCCAGGAGGCTGCTCTGCAGAAGCTCTGATGGGCCAGTGCCCCTTCATGCCAGAAGCAAAGCTATTCATTCGGGAAGTCAAACGGGGCCCAAGCAAAGTCCAAAACCCCCTCTGCCTCTGAATTCTAGCAAAGCTGTGGTGTGGGACTTCCTCTTCACACGAGCAGCGCGGAGCCAAAGGCTACTTGGACGTTTGGGAAATGCTGATGCACGTTCAAGCGTGTGGGGGGGACTGGTGTGTAAGGACTGCACCTCCACAGCTTCTGCTGGATGTCAGCTGGAGCTTTCCACAGACAGCAACAGCTGTCAAGGCACTCAGTGTTCTCTTGTGTCAGAGAGGCAGAGACACAGTTGAGGAGAGTCCATGGCAGGGGCCAGCCTTACCTAAATGAGCAATGGATTCTTCCAGTGCTTTCACAGCTGCGGTGTGAACCCCGGGATCCTTTGAGTTTAGGTTCTTTATTATTCCTTCCACCAAACCAATGATCACTGGGTTCAGGGCATCTTCCAGGATGCCTATGATTTCTGCAAGCACATCCAACGCCTTCTGCTTGACTTTCTTATGGCTGTCAGCAATTCTCAGTACAAAATAATCAAAAATCTGTGAAAAGAACAAATAACATGAAAGCTGCATTAAAATGTCTTACTTTGAAGTGGGGATGTAGAAATGGGCACTCAGCAATGTCAAAGATGAAAGGGATCCTTTCTGTCACGGCAGCACTTGCTTGTGCAATTTTACTGTTTTCCTGTGGGCTACTCACTGGAATAGTTTTGCAACCTCATGCTGATTAAATGGTTTTCATTTCTCTTTCAGAGATTTGGTTGGGGACAGAATAGCTCCCATGGTGTTTCTCTCCACCTATAATCATCAAATTAATCCCATTTATTAATGCAAAACAGTATCATTTCTGTAGAAATAGGGAAGCAGACTTTTACATTGCCCAGTTTTCTAGACAGTTGCCTCAAATACTGAGGGCAACCATGATTTTGCCAAGACTATGGTTGGAAAGATCCTGGTTTTATTTTGTCTGTCTCAGAACCTGTGTCTGGAGAGTGCAGGGCTCTGATCACCTCTTCCAGGAGGCAGACCTACTTGTCTAAGTAACAGGTAGACTTCTGAAATCTAATGTGCTGTGCAGCTCTCATTAGAGCAAGTTCATTTCCTTGATAGCCACATTACTAAGCACCATTTTCTGCAAAAAGTGGAAAAGCAGCTACTGGGGGGAGACAGAAGAGATCTGCCTTGGTCATTTTCCTCCTTTTCCAAAGAGAGGGGGGAAAAAAAAAAAAAAAGTGTAAGCACTGTGTTTACCAAGAGGAATCGGGACGAGGATGGAAACGAGTGGCCCAAGTTGTGTTTGTGCAAGACAAGAGGCAGTTTACAGAAGCATCCATGAAAAAACCTGGGCTGAAACCAACCCAGCCTGACACTTCTCTTCCCCACGCAAACACATTCTCTATCTAGAAAGAAATGGCCAGGCTTTCAATGACTGGATTCCCTTCACTTAACCCAGCTGGGAGCAGGAGACAGCAGAAGTTACAGCAGCAGAAAATTTTGTCATTATCTGATGAACAGCATCAATAGGCACCTGCCAGACAAATACAGCTGGACTGAAGAAACTTGGCCTGAAGCCTGGACCTGAATTAAATTTGTCTGGGTAAGAGACACCAGCCTGTCCAAAACAGCCAGGAAGTCGTGCCAAGGGACACTGAAATAACTTCACTGCTACAGGCTTGGGAAAGGAGCTAAAGGAAAGGAATAATGAAGATACCATACATACTCGGACTATGTTAGCGGAGATGAGCTGGGGGCTGGTTTGCACAGGTCTAGGAAGAGAGCCACTCCTTCCATCCGTGTCTGAAACCCCTTGGCTTCCAGGAGATGGTAAAGCTTCTGGAGCGGCTCCGTTTCTTCCACAGCTGGAGGTAACGTCACCTGGGCTTTTGCACGCTGAAGGAGGTGTCCGTCAGAGGTAGACTTCACCCTGGAAAATAAAACCAAATTACGACTTGTTGGTGATAATACCTTCAGATAATTGTGAGCAAAACATCTTGAGGAGCATTCCTCAAGACGATGTGATTTCAACCTAGAAAACCATGAGGCTCTGAAAAACAACATGGACCTCATGACAATCATTACGGCAGACAATCTGCAAGTAACGTTCTCTCCAGTGCTCACTCAGGAAAACCAAGGATGAGATGCATCTGATTGATCTTCAGAAGGTTTCCCCGGCACACAGGTCATGTTGCTTTGTGGGGAAAGAGCAACACTACTTCCAAGTTTAAATGCATCTTCGTATGGGAGGTGTTTGTCTTATAATAAGGAAACTCATCACTCTGCAGAAGTGCCTCTACAACAGGCATGACAACCTGGATGAGTAGCTCAGATGCATCTGAACAGATCAACAGGGGCATATCTGAAGCATGCAGAAAGTCAGTAACAGAGGTAATAAGAGAAGCCAGACATCCCAGCACTACGCTCACATTACCTTTGCTTCCCTAGAGACTAGACGCACAGCTTAACAAACCCACTGGGAACAATTCTCCTGGATCAACCTGTCTCTTCCATGAGCACAGAAAGATCCTAGCTATGCTGCGAGGCATGTGGTCCCTTCCCAGCCACCGCTGAGCATGACAGAGCTAAATAAATCCCCTCTGTCATCTGAGGAGAACAGGTACAAATAGCTCTGGCCCTGGCATGAAGAGACAGCAAGGACCAAATTCCTGCCTTAAATGCTGATTGCAGCACAGGGGGAAATTAACCAAATGTGCTGTCCCTCAAGCAAGCTATGTGAAGGACAGGAATATCAAGACAAAAAGTCCACATTGAGGCACCTGTTGACCCAAGTTGCTCAGAAATTGCCTTGCTACTTACTACTCAAACTTGATACTGTCTGAGGGTAAGAAAACCAAGGTTCAGCCAGGCCAAACCACACGCATGGGAACTGCTTCTTTGGGGAATGGCATCTCACTTCTAGACTGGGACTTCTCATCAAAACACCCGTCCAAAAAACACTCCACTCAGATGCAAAAAGCAAAACCCTGGTTGAATTTACTTGTCCCAAGTCTGGCAGCAGAAGCTTGGCCCTCTCCTAGCCTCCACAACACTGCCCTTGTCACTGCTCTGAATCGTCTGAGCTGCAACCAATGGGTGTCTTTTTGCCATCCAGTTTTTCTGGAAGCCCCTCCAGAGGAGCTGTGTTCAGCCTAAGGCAAAAGTAGACATTTTGAATCATAGAGCATTTGTAGGGAAAGGAAACAATCTCTGGCCCAGGTCATTTGCTCCAGAAAGATTTTCCTCAGGAAGAGGCATGTAAAGCTTGTCATGTGTTTTGTCACATCTAACTCAAGTGCTCCGTACCGTTTACTAGAAGACAATGCGGCCTGGGGCTTCTTCGAGCCATCGTTCCTCTTCTCCGGCTTCTTGACCGATGGCTGTTCACCCTTCTGGTTTTCCGTCCCCTACAAAGACATAAAGAAACCCCATGAATTTATAAAATAGAAAATAGGAAATTCTCTGCTAAAAACACAGGTTAGAACCAGGATCACTGCTTCCAAGGCTTAGGGAGACATTTCCTAACCTACAGAAATAAACAGACCAGAGATTCAGTGATTCCAGCTCTTTGTTTTCAATAGCCCAAGGCAGGTTATGGGGGCTACCATTCTGAGCAGCAGTCTAAATTCCCAAATTCATTGGTCTTGAGCATAAAGGGGAATAATGCAAACTGGTAGGCAACGAGTGTTCTTAAAGGAAGCAGCCGAAAATAATTGGACACTTTGGGGGCTGGAAGTTGATTTGATTCACCACTCACTCTCCCTGCTCCTGCACAAAGGCATACTGCCTTCTGTAATGTAGATAAAAAGAACAAAATCCCATCCCCCCCCCCCCCCCCAATCAATCAAATAATTTTCCACTGGATGCTGCTGGATTCACCAAGCTTCTTCCAACTCCACAGAGCTTGACGGCAGGACAGTATTCCCAGAAGACAGACAGAGAGTAATTGTAGCAATTAGGATTGACTTGGACATCTTCTGTGTATTTGGAAATCTTCTTGGTACTACTACTTCCAGGGTCTTTTGCAAAGACTCTCTTATCTTCTGAAGCACTATTCCCACTTAATTACTTTACTGGGGGCAGAGCATGGAGAGCGCAGTGGAGAGTTACGCTTAAAGGTAAACCCATTTTCTCCTCTTCCCCTTTCCTGTTGGTGACCAATGTTCAAATATTCAAAACATCACTTTTCCCCTAATAATATCAGCTGCTTTGTGGTGTGCACATGAGCAGTATAAGGATTAACAGCTCATTCCCAGGAGCAAAAAAAATCCACAGAAGAGGAATGGGATAAAGAGAGATTAGATATGTTTGATCTCCTATTAGCAGTGGCAAGATTTGCAGAAGGGAGACATTTCTCCTGCGAAGCACTTACTTTCTTCTTAATTCTTGTCATAATATCTTCCAGGTCTCGGGTGGAAACGGATTGTTCCAAAAGCCTTTTAAGTTTTTCATGATTCAGCAACATCTTCACCATCTCCTGTGCGTAATGCCTAAGGAAGGAAGGAAGGAAGGAAGGAAGGAAGGAAGGAAGGAAGGAAGGAAGGAAGGAAGGAAAAGAAGGAAAAGTGAACAAGGAAAGGAAGACTGTTAACAGCAGAGGCTGATGCCTAGACTCATCAGGTGCAATCCTTGCATGAGAAGGCATTATGTACTCAGCAAAGAGAGAGATTCACCTCCACCTGTCACTGCCCAGAGCTGTCAGCTGAACGCAAGGGGCAAGAGGAGAATGTGGGGCAACATAAAACTACCATTTCACTCTGAAACTGTGGGTCTGCTTCTGTAGGATGGAAAGACGCCAGGAAACAAGCGAAACACATCTGCTTCATTGTCAGAGCCTGCTAGCAGTGTCTTGCTGCCATTGTACAATAATTTGCCTTTCTTTAGCTGGCAGGGAAGCCAGGACAAAACACCTCATGATTGCTTTTGATTATTCTATACAATATGTATTTGCAGTGTCAGCTAGTTGCTAATGTGTTCTTGGCAGCTGTTAATGGGAAATTAATCATCAAAGCAAGAGGATTTTGGTGGTTTGGGTTGATTTTGCCACTAGGAAAACACAGTTTTCTTCACAAAGATATTTGGAAGTCATTGAGCCACAGGTAACAGCATTTGAGAAATCTGCAGAAGAAGTTTAGAAAGATTGAATATGTTTGCTAAAGACTCCTGAAGTATTTCTAAGCAAGTCTTCAGTTAATGAGTAATAGGTGTTTGGGATCCTTCAGGGAAGAACATTAGCCAACACTCTGGCTTAATGTTGTGCACCTAAGGCCAAACAAAACTGTGGGACTGGCTAATCTGATCTCTTTTGACCTCACTAAAGAATCCTTCAAGTCACAGGAGGTTGGCAATGCTCCTTCTTGCTGGCCAACCTCAGGTTACCCAGTACAGTCATCTCCCCAGGAAACCCAGAGCAGTGGTCACAGCACGAAGCCTGACAGAGTTCAAGAAGCATCACAGCACCCAGCCTGACAAGAGTTCAAGAAGCGTTTGGAAAATGCTCTTGGGCACATGGAGTGACCCTTGGGGCATCCTGCACATGGTCAGGAGCTGGACTCAATGACCCTGACGGATCCCTTCCAGCTCGGCATATTCCATGACTTTATCACCGTTACCGGGGCACTGAGGTAACTTCATATTTCCTTCAGTTCCCACTCTTCTGTCACTCTTCTGTTTTTTACCCTTGGCAGCCAGACAACAAATGATTATCCGCTTTTAGGAGGTGAAAGGAAGACCATTACCTTGTGTCCTTGTCACAGTCCTGAGCAAGCTTCCCTGCCCTGTGCACCAGCCTCTCAGCCATGGGTGTGCTTGCGAGCTCTGTGACTCCTATTTTCTCCATCAAGGACAGGAGGAGTTCAGCCGCACACTTCCGCACCTGGACGTGGCGACTCCTGGGAAGAAGACAGCAAACACTGGGACACAGGGAGAAGGAGGCCTTGGCCAGAGCGTGCTCCCTGTTTGTTGCTGAGGGAAGGAGGCCTGTGTTGTCTCTGCAACTTTAGACACCTGTAGAAGGTTCTGTCCTCAGATAAACACAAAGTGAGCATTGCACAGAAGGACTGCCTGAAAGGAAGAGGGAGGAATTCAGTCTCTCGGCACCATCCGATACTCAAGTTCTTTCCCAAAATGTGCTCTGATGAAAGATTAAAGAAATTGATTCCATCTGAACTATTCAGAAATTGAGGCAATTCATGCTGACCCATCAGAGGGCACCCGCTAAACAGAGCAGCAGCAGGATTGAGCCTCTTTCTACCCACACATCCCAAAACCTGCTGACATTTGGAAAAAAAAAGAAATGCAAGGAAAACACACTGTGGGGAGGGGAAGTTGCAGAATATCCAGCAATGCAGCCAGTTTCTACTGTGAGGCTTGGCAAGGGATACATCTGAATGCTTTAGCCTACTGCAAAGCTGAGGAAGGGGTGGCAGTCAGCTTAGCCAGGTTGACCTGTTCTGGAGAGTGTCTCTTGGGAACTATCAGGCCCAGCACCAGCACTTAAGGCAGCATTTGCTTCAGCTGTCCCATGGCAGTCGGCCAGTGAAGGTGCCTGCCAAGTGATTCATCGTCTCAAGGCTAACATGAAGCATCAGTTGCAACAGAAAGTAGAGCTCCAAGGCCAGGCCAGTCATACAAGACTCCTTTTGGCAGGAGCTGCACCTGCTGTACAGGCTGTGCCACACGCAGCACATTCTCCTCCATGTGCTCCACACCCCAGCAAACACCCTCCTGATTTCTCCAGTTAATGGCATAATGAGGACACATGGATTTTCCCAGGACCTCCGTGGTTAGTGCTGTGAAATATCAAAGAGCGCTCACAGCTGCAATTGCAATTGTCCCTCTTCCCACACAAGCACAAAGCTTTATCCTTAGCCTTTGCAGGCACTTTCACTTCCCCACCATTCACCACGTCTGGGCAACTCTGACAGACTGTGAGAGCTCCAGGAAGCAGCAGGAAGCTGAGTCAGAGGAGGTTTAGGTTGGATATCAGGAAAAGGTTTTTCACCCAGAGCGTGGTTGGGCCCTGGAACAGGCTCCCCAGGGCAGTGGTCACAGCACCAAGCCTGACCGAGTTCCAGAAGCGTTTGGACATCGATCTCAGGCACATGGTGTGACCCTTGGGATGTTCTGTGCAGGGCCAGGAGCTGGGCTCGATGATCCTGATGGGCCCTATCAACTCCCCATATCCTACAGTTCTGTGATTCTGTGAACTAATAGGCTCTAGGAGGGCAGAAATAGGTGACAAGAAGAAAGAAATGAGATTGATTGGAGAATCAAATCACTGAGTTCACACAAGATGCAGGATACAGGACCCTTCCCTCCACCATTCCCATTCATTCTCTCTTCCCTTCCCCCACCCGCTCACTGGAAGGTGAAGAAGATCACTGGAAGAAGGAGAACCTACTGCAGTCCACTGTCCATGAGAGCAGTCATTGCTCGTGCAGGAGTCACATTGGCCACCATCATCCCCAGGGTCTGAGTGGCTGCTTCCTGAACAAACTCCGGGGAGTTCCACACCGTCTGGAGAAGGACCCGAGCAACCCCATCCACCTCAGAGTCCATGTCCTTCTTGAAGGTCGCAAAGAGCTCTCCCAGAGCTACGATAGCAGAGTAGAATACCTTTGAGCGGAGGTTGGTCACCTGGGGAAGTCATGAGGGGAAACATAAGAATTACCTTGAAAAGAAAACCAGTTGCCTTACACTGAAGTCCCAGGAAATCACAATATTTCACGCTGTGTCCAGAAGAACGTTAAAAGCACAATAAGGTGCAAAAAGCAGAAGCACAGAAAAGCGCTTACTCTGGCACCGATTCCTGGCCTCAGACCTGCTTACTGCAGGCCCGAAAAAAAAAGACATTTCACCAAAGCCTTCTACTTAACCCTTTGAGAATGTCCGCTGCTCTGATTTTAGGCCCTCTTATTTGAAAAATAAAGAACCAAATGAAAGCAAAGGCTGCTTTCAAACCATAAAGACAAACATCATAAAGACAAAAGAGTCATGGGCCACTGTTCAGAAAAGCAACACTAGCAGTTCAAGCACTCAGCCAGCAAAGAGAAACACAGACTCACGTCTACCGACTAATTTGCAGGGTTGAATTACAGCTCAGGCAGAGATTAGGACTCTGGAAATAACGTAGTTAATGTCTCAGTTTTGGCATTTGCGCACTGCATTATAATGGCACCTCACTCAAAGAGCAGTGTCAAATACCCAGCCTACCATAAATAGAGCTACATGTACACACAGATCTGACAGATAGCTGACAGACGTTAGAAATATAAGGTCTAAAAACAGAAACAAAAGCAATCCCTGAGCACAAGTGGAGATGTACAAGCACATATCTACTCTACACACTTTGTATGAAGTATGGGAGACAATTCAGGACAGGGTTCTCACCTCGCTGGTAACTGCCCGGCAAATGTGTCTTGGGAATGGGGAATTCCAATCCCATCCGTCCAAGTAATTATAATTCAGAAAATTAAAGGGGCTTTTCAGGCAGGACTCTGGGGAAATGTGGTGGTGCAGAACTGTTTTATTAGGTTTTTATAAGAAGTTTGTTATGGTTCATTTCACTGTATCCCCAATGTTGTAACCCTTTTTGTGTTTTCTGTATAACAAGGTGTTTTGTGTCAGTCCTCCCACCCCCCACTTGACTTCTAACATCCCCTCTGCCCCGCCCTGGCTCTGGGGCAGCCTATCTATCACTTCAGGCGTCCCTCCCGGACTGTAAAATCTCAGGGAGAGGGCTTCAGGTGATAGGTCCCCTGGGGGGAATTCCTTTAGCTCTGGATTTCAGTGGTCCAAGGCTTGGGGGTGGGCACACCTTGTTACCCCCCTGAATCCCCTGATTTGTTGTCTTGTTGTAGCCTCCCTGGAACCCCTCCCCCGCTTATAAGGGGAAGGAGGGAGATTCAAACTCTCTTCAGCTCTGCTCTCTCAGGCCTCTCTGGCCTGAGGTTTGGACCGGCTGCAGACTTCCTGCAGCCAGGCCTGAATAAACATCTTTTAACCTGAAAAGTTGAGAGCCAATCTTTTCTTCTGCTGCCATTGCTGTCACGACAATATTTGGTCCAGCTGCTGCTGAGAAGCCGATCCGAACTGGGAACTTCTGTGGCTGTGCTGACCAGAGCTAGCTGGAGGTCAGCTCCCACCCAGTGCAGGGACAGAACCAGACACAGGGAAAGGAATAACAGTTCTTTACTAGCGACTTATTAAAGAAATATGGTTATTGATCTAGTATCGATACCCAACTGTGATGGACAAAAACTCTCTAACAGTTTAAAGTTAGAAAGTGTATGTTTATTACTGCCGGGCAGTATGGGGGATGGCTCCCTAATACGTGCTGCGAAATTCACAGGTAATTACAAAGCCTTTTATTTACAGAAATGTTGAATACCCAAAATACAAATACATATTCATACCCCTGTCACCTCCCATTCCTCGCTTCGTATGCTAATTGGCAAAAAGGCTATTAAGCATGCGTACTTTGTTTCCTAAAATGAATCGGGGGTCTATTCTGGGGAGGGGTCAGCCAAAATGAGGAAGTAAGAGGAGTCTTCCTCGTCCTGACCTTTCTACCTTTTCAATGCATTTGTGACAAATGAATCTTTGGTAGAACTTTTAGTTTCCTGTGTTTTATGCGTCCTTTAAGCAGGAAGTCTGCAGCTATCTTATGTCCTATTTACCACATTTTGTTTTTCCTTACAAGCACAGCTACATAAACATAAAGCTGACTAACAAGGAGTTACTAAATTCGGGATACCTTATCTAAGATTAGACTTCTGTTAACTGTGATATGTGACCTAAAGTTAATTCGTGTTAGGTATTGTGATATGTAATATAAAGTTAATTTGCGTTCGGTCTGAATTAAGCTCTGTAAAACATAAAGTGTATTTAGGGTTAAAAACAGAACTGTAACAGGGGGACACGAGGGTTGAGAGACAGGGAGGGTCCCTGCCGGGAAAGCCTCAGGACAACCGTTAACACAGAAAATGGGAGAGATGGTGAGATAGACCGTGTCTCCTCCGGAGATAGACCTGCTAACGACCCAGTTATTAAGAGAAGATAGATATCTTATCTGTTCCGGCCAAGTTTACCATTTCCAAAACCCTCCCTGGACCAAGCGATCATGACATTGTTTTACTTCGAGAACCTATTCAACTGAACCTATTCAACTGAAGACCTGAACATGAATACCTAATGAGGCAAGGGAAAAGCAGGAGCACTACGGTCGCTCTCCACTCTCAGCAGAGGACTGTATAAAAAACCAGCGGCTCGGGACACACTTCATGAACAGGGTAGATACGGAGAGATAGAGTCCGTTTCTGTGTTCACCCAGTACCGAAACCTGGGGTTCGACGCTGTTCCTTTTAATTGTGGCTGTTAGAGACTGAATTTAAGTCTCAAAATAAAATTCTATATTTTGATTTATGGAATTGGACTTGATCATTTATTACATTAACTGTGAACAAAGCTTACCTATCTACTTCAGCTAATTCAGCAACTTATTATTTTAACTTTCCTAAAATCCCTAATTCTTCAAATCTAGTGTCTCACTAGTCAATATGACAAGGCAAACAAACAACAACAACTACAGCAATAATAATAAGCAGAACCAGGAACCTTGAGGAGCTTTGTTCTACAAAGACCAGGGCAGTCTGATCCCTTGGGACTCTGAGAGCACCAAGCTGGAACGGTGGAAACTCCGGGGCTGGTGACTGGAAAGGCAGGAGGATGTCCCCAGCAAGGCAGGGGCAGGGTGTCCCGGCAGGCAGGGGGGTGCGGGGCTACAGCGTAGCCAAAACAAAAGGCAGTGCTGAACAAGCTGCGACTCCCGGGCAGGGCTGGCCCAGCTCCAGCAGGGCAGGTGAAGCAGCTCAGAATTCCTGGGCACATGAGCAGATAGATGATGGTAGATATCCCAGGACCAGACTTTCTGTTGACAGTAAGACTCCCACAGAAAAAGCAGTCTTGCCGTCCTCTTCCATGACCAGATCAAACAGCACACCCAGCTCCCATAGCCCTGTCCTTTTTTCTGCCCCAAAATTCGCATGATCTTCTCCCTCCGTTGTGTTAGTCAAGTACCATCTAAGTACCAGCATTTTGTTTCTTAGCAACTTATGGGGAAAAATTCCTTAAGACAAAAAGGAACAAACATAACACCCAACAAAATGTCACAAAGTCTACAAAGCAGGACTTCCAAAAGGGACCCAGCCAGGTGTTTGATGCTGAAGAGTCCCTTCTCCTTCAGCTCCCTGAAAGGCAAGTACCAAAAAGATTGAATTTTCTCTCCACCCTAGAGCTAGGCAGCACCTTCTGAAATTACCAGGTTGGCAGCTCAGTCAAACAATGGGAGGTGCTTTTCAAGGAGTACTCAATGAAATTGGGGGACTCTTTGCCACAGGATGCTGTGGCTGTCAAAAGCATACACAAATCCTAGAGGCAAAAAGAGGGCTTTCAGGGTCTTCTTTTGTGGCCATTTTAAGAAGACAGCCTTTCTGGAATCTCTGGCACATGAAGTCCCTGTGTCATGGCTACCTAGAAGCTATGAGACCGGGCCATGCTGCTGCTTCTTGTCACCTCCCTGTACCTGTCACTGAGACAGTCCCATCGGGCTGTTACTGGGGCACTTTCCTTCTTTGCCCAACCCAGCAGGCAGTTCAGCAGTGAGAGTGTGCACTGGCACTCTGGAACTGAGTTTTCCACTCCACAATCTAGGCCTGTCTGTCACCCAGTGCACTCCACCTCCATATTCCCAACAAAGCAGCAGGATGTCCCCGAGGATTCCACACCTGGGCAAGAACAGTTGAAACTCTGGCTTTTCGCACAAACCCCGACCTAAAACAACCTCCACAACAGCAACATATTACTTAAAAGGTGCAAACCTTTGTGCAGGACTTGAGCTACTGGCCAGGTCGGAGAGGCATCAGGCCTGCAGCACAGCACAAAGACAAGTGGGGAAGAGAAAGCAGAAGAGAAAGGGTAGAGGAAAGGTGACTGCACAAGGAGATGAATGGTGGCAGATTTTCATTCTTATCCCTGTGTGAATGAAGCACCCACAAGTGAGCAGCAGGCAAAGCAAGGAAAGAGCACGCAGCTGCTGCAGCTGGAGCACAGCTGCAGACCAAGGCCAAGAAAAGGCAGCTCTCAAATCTTTATCCTCTCACTGTTCTGGAGGGGTTTCACGAGTGCCCATTGGTCCTCTGGGCTGTTGGGGCTCAGAGGCACTAGCAAGATACACTTCTAACCTCCCGTAACACTAAGAAGGGAGACAGAGTCAATGGGGCCTTTCTTACCAGTCATCACTTCTGAGCAGGGAGAGTGCCTTGAGCAAGGACTGCTGTGGATCAGAAGAGGCTGTGTCCTTCTGCCCATGCCCATGAGGCGGCTCCTCTGGGCGCTCGGCACCCGTGGCCGTCTGCGAGGTCACTGTAAGGAGAGGGTGGAGCCATGAGCGCTGCAGCCCGGGCAAGGCACCCTGCCATGGAGCGGCCTGCAGCCCCGTCTCCCAGCCAGGCTTCCCATGCGGTACAAACTGGCACTGGGTCAGAGACTTCCCTGCTGTTGGGCTCCTTGGGCTCCTTGCTTTCTCCCAGCCCCACACCTGGCTGGGCACAGCTCCAGGCTAAACCTGACAATTGCCCACACAGCGCCAGCTCCCAAGTGCCACAGGTACCACAGGCAGCGGCAGGTTCCTGAGGCCGCAGAGCTCCCACTCCCTGTGAGACAGTGCCGACCAGCAGCACTCGCTACCCCAGGAGGGAACCACTCAGGTGCCTCTCTTTTCTCAGCACCCTAATTTCTCCCAGCCCTGAGGACAGAGGCACTCTGCAACTTCCTGAGGAAAGACCTGCAGCTGCCTCGCAACAGGCCCAAGCCAAGCCTGAACAACCCAGCCCTGCTGGGCCCAGCTGAATCCCCATGGGACAACTACCAGGGAACAGCGATATCTGACCCTTCACACCTGAAAGCGCCTCTGTGTCCATTGACTGCAAATATTCTAGACAGCAGGCAGCTGAGTGCACATGCATTTTAGCCTACTATTGGGAAAGTAGTTTATGGATATTGTTCTTTCCAAGCATCGTGAATCTTTACTCTTTCAGAGCTACACACTGGCTGTATTTTAAAGATGCTGAGGTGAAACTTATATTTGTCATCAAATGGACGTGTTTGCACGCTCTGCAATGCCTAAGCTTTCTCTTGTGGAAAAATGCCATTTCCAGTCTAGATGGTTGATAAAAAAGCCTTCCAAATGCACTCTGATTATAAAAATATGGAAATGCAGATGCAAATTGTTGGCGGATGCACTCTCTTGATAATCAGTTTATGAGGTATGAGAAAATTCAGACGATAAATGCATTTCTTATGAAACCCATTTGTCATCAAAAACACTGTCAATCAAAAGTTTCACATTGTGCACTCAAAAGCTCATTTCTAATGTGTAGATGAAAACATCCGAGCTGTCTAAAATGATGGAGAATAAATATTGCACAGAATCTAGATGAACTGCTGTAGAGTCTGTAGAGTTTTTGTGCTAACTTGCATGTTTGCACAAAGTAGGGAGGAACCATAACATCAAAAATATTCAGACGGGAGCTAATCCAGGGGTCACTGATGTACCCCAGTCACTGACAGCAGTGATGTCACTGCAGAAGTATGTAGACACACACATCTAAATTCCGTATGAATGGAGAGTCACAGTAGTTCTGGTTTAATTCTGAACATGGAAGTAGCATCACTAGAAAAGAACATTCCCCCTACATCCCTTCTTCTTATCTCACCCTACATGGGATCATAGCTGTTGGGGTTTAAGTCTCCTGTAGAATTTTTTCCCCTCTCCCAAGTTGCTAGGAGACTAAGTGCTGAGTGCTTAACCTGGACAAAAGAACTGATAACTTAGTTTTGGGGGAGGGAAAAAACTACCGGAGAGAGCGGAGGGTGGGGGGATCTCGCGGCTTTTCTTTCTTCTTCCGGGGGGAGCACCGATCGGGCCCACGGCTGGCTGCTGGAGTCCACGGTTAACGAAGGAGTCTGGTCCTGGGAATTCTACCATCTGTTGGAGTATCCAGGAATTCGGAGTTTCTCTTTCTTTCTTCTTCGCTGTCCTGCTGGATTTTGGGTGAGACCGGGTCCCGCCGCTGCAGCTTCTCCGGCACTGCCACCTCTGCCTGCCGAGGACACCCCCTGCCTGCGGAGGACAGTCCACCACGCCTGGCTTCCAGCCATCAGCGCCGGAGCTTCCACCGTTTGCCCTTGGGGTTCTTGGTTCTGTTCTACTATTGTTATAATTGCTGTTGTTTTTTTGTCTGTCCTGTTATATTACTAGTAAAGGACTGTATTCCTTTTCCCCATAGCTCTGACTGAAAAGTTTTATTTTTAATCTTCCAAATTATAATAACACGGAGGGAAGGATTCAAATTCCTCATTTCCTAGAGAGGCCTGCCTCTCCATAGCACACACCTGTCTTTTCAAAACCAAGACAGAATTTGGCGCCCATATCGTGGGGCATTGAGAGAAAAAGGAATAACAGTTCTTAAGTGCCTACATTGCTGTGCACTGGATATCATGTGGTCTGGCTTAACCTGGTTTGGGTGGCATGTGGTGGTGGCCGTATTTCTCCCATTTGCAGGCCCTTTTCTAAACATGGGCCCTGTAACTAAGGTTACTGTGGCTGTCATCAATTTTGCTATATGGGTTAACGAGGTGAGGAAATCGTGGATTTTTAATTTCCTCTGGAAGGCAGGCACATGGATTCAGGGCTATCATACACAAACGGTGTGTTTCTGGAGTTACTTTAACAACGGTACCTACTGTGAAGAAATGACACCGGGGGAAATTTTTTCCCAACCCTTCACCCAGCTCTTTGGCCCTACCCCACCAGTCTTTGAAGGGTTCAAATCTCTGAATGTTAATGACATCATACAGTGGCTGGTGTTGCTGGTATGCCTGTTCTGTTTAGCATTTAGAGATAAGGGGAGACTGACCTGGATAACCACCCTGATACCTACCCTAGAGAATAAGGATGCAGCCCCACAGCCTGAGCCCGTCCCACAGCCTGACCCTGCCCCACAGCCTGACCCTGCCCCACAGCCTGACCCTGCCCCACAGCCTGATCCTGCCCCACAGCCTGACCCTGCCCCACAGCCTGAGCCTGTCCCACAACCTGACACTGTCCCACAGCCTGACCCTGCCCCACAGCCTGAGCCCGCCCCACAGCCTGACCCTGCCCCACAGCCCGCCTCAGGAATAAACCACCCAGACTGGGTGAAGGAGATCTGTGAGATGGGCCAGATGCTGAGGGAGTACCTTGGGAAACCCTCCCCCTGCCCCAACAAAGGAGAGTCTGATGGTGCAGCAGCAGAACCCACAGACGTTACAACCGTCCAGGTTCCAGCTGAACCACAGGGGCAGCCACAGCCAGCAGCAGTGGCCCCTGTGGAAACAAAGAAGTATAAGGTGAAATCAGAGCACCCAGGCAACAAGGATAAGAAAGGAGGGCCCTCACAACCCGGGGAGGAGTCAGAGGTTGAGATCATCACTGAGGCCCTGACATATGAAAGTCTCCGTAATCTGCAAAAAGATCTTGCACAGCGGGGACGTGAGGCTTATACAGCCTGGTTACTTCGGGTCTGGGACCTTATAGGTACAGGCGTGCAGCTAGATAGTAGTGAGGCAAGGAATTTGGGACCCTTGACCCAGGACTCAGGTGTGAATCAGGTATTCGTAAGGGAGCCAGGGCCCCTTTCCCTTTGGGAGCGGCTTTTAATGAGTGTACGGGAGAGGTTTGTCCACAGAGACAGAATGCAGGAGCACCATCATAGAATGCGCTGGAAGACCCTTGAGGAAGGGATCCAACAGCTGAGAGAAGTGGCAGTATTGGAGGTACTCTTTGGGAGGGGGGACAGCATGATAATGACCCCGACAAAGTCAGGTGCACAGGGCAAATGCTGTGGAATCTGGCAACTCTAGGACCATCTCAATACGCCACATACATTGCAACAATTCATCCTGATAACAACCGAGAGACAGTGGGTTCTGTAGCCAACAAGCTTAGAAATTATGAGAGTATCATCAATGGCCCAATGCAGGCTCAGGTCTCTGCCGTGGCTAAGGAACTCAGAGAGGAGATGAGGGAGATGAGAGAGGAGGTGACAGAGAAGATGGAGGAGATGATGAGGAGGAACAGTTCCCATGTGGCACCGGTGCGAGTTACAGGCCCCAGAGTCAGAGCTCAACAGCCCCCAGCTAGAGAGAGAGGGTACACCCCACGAGCTGACCTGTGGTACTTTCTGTGTGACCATGGGGAAGACATGGGAAGGTGGGATGGGAAACCCACTTCTGCCCTGGCAGCACGGGTGCCTGAGCTCAAGGAGAGAAACACTAACCGAGGGGGTTCCACTAAGATGAAGGTAGCCTCGACATCACACGACCAGGCTGCCAGGTATTACAGAAGTGAGGATGACATGTCAGATCCCCGTGAAGGAACCTCTACCATGTATGCTCAGGAGGGGAATAATGACCGGTGCTAGAGGGGCCCTGCCTCTAGCCAGGGAGAGGCACGGGAAAACCGGGTCTATTGGACGGTGTGGATCCGATGGCCTGGCACATCAGAGCCACAGAAATATGAAGCTTTAGTTGATACTGGTTCTCAGTGTACCCTGATACCATCGGAATATGTGGGGACAGAACCTATTTCCATTGCTGGGGTGACGGGGGGATCACAGGAACTGACTCTGTTGGAAGCCGAGGTGAGCCTGACCGGGAAGGAGTGGCAGAAACATCCAATTGTGACTGGTTCAGGGGCCCCGTGTATTTCGGGCATAGACTTCCTCCGGAATGGTTAATACAAAGACTCTAAAGGACTCAGGTGGGCTTTTGGAATAGCAGCTGTGGAGGCAGAGGGCATTAAGAAATTGAATAGCTTGCCTGGACTGTAGGAGAACCCATCTGCGGTAGGACTTCTAAAGGTAGAAGAGCAACGAGTTCCGGTTGCCACCTCGACGGTGCACCGCCGACAGTATCGGACAAATCGAGATGCCGTGATCCCCATCCACAAGATGATTCGGGAGCTGGAGAGCCAAGGGGTGGTCAGCAAAACCCACTCACCCTTCAACAGCCCCATCTGGCCTGTGCGCAAGCCTGACGGAGAATGGAGATTGACTGTGGACTACCGTGCCTTGAACAAAGTGACTCCACCATTGAGCGCTGCTGTGCCGGACATGCTGGAACTCCAGTACGAGCTGGAGTCCAAGGCAGCAAAACGGTACACCACAATTGACATTGCTAATGCCTTTTTCTCCATTCTTCTGGCTGCAGAATGCAGGCCTCAGTTTGCTTTCACCTGGAGGGGCGTGCAGTACACCTGGAACCGACTGCCGCAGGGGTGGAAACACAGCCCCACCATCTGCCATGGACTGATCCAGGCTGCACTGGAAAAGGGTGAGGCTCCGGAGCACCTACAGTATATCGATGACATCATTGTGTGGGGGAACACGGCAATGGAAGTGTTTGAGAAAGGAGAGAAGATCATCCACATTCTCCTGAAAGCTGGTTTTGCCATCAAGCAGAGCAAGGTCAAGGGACCTGCCCGAGAGATCCAGTTCCTGGGAGTAAAGTGGCAAGATGGACGTCGGCAGATTCCCACTGAGGTCATCAATAAGATCACTGCAATGTCCCCACCAACCAGCAAAAAGGAGACACAAGCTTTCCTAGGCGCTATAGGATTCTGGAGGATGCACATTCCTGAGTACAGCCAGATTGTGAGCCCTCTCTACCTGGTCACCCGCAAGAAGAACGATTTCCACTGGGGCCCTGAACAGCAACAAGCCTTTGCCCAGATCAAGCAGGAGATCGCTCATGCAGTAGCCCTTGGCCCAGTGAGGATGGGACCAGATGTGAAGAACGTGCTCTACTCAGCAGCCGGGAACAATGGCCTGTCCTGGAGCCTTTGGCAGAAGGTGGCTGGGGAGACTCGAGGCCGACCACTGGGATTCTGGAGCTGAAGTTACAGAGGGTCCGAAGCCAACTACTCTCCAACAGAGAAGGAAATCTTGGCCGCCTATGAAGGAGTTCAAGCTGCCTCAGAGGTGACTGGCACAGAAGCACAACTCATCCTGGCACCCCGAGTACCGGTGCTGGGGTGGATGTTTAAAGGAAAGGTTCCCTCCACCCATCATGCCACCAACACCACATGGAGCAAATGGATTGCCCTCATCACTCAGCGCGCCCGCATTGGAAACCCAAATCGCCCTGGGATTTTGGAGATAATTACGAACTGGCCGGAAGGTGAAAACTTTGGTCTCATGGATGAAGAGGAGCAGGAACAAGTGACACGTGCTGAAGAAGCTCCACCATACAACCAACTGCCAGCAGAAGAAACATGCTATGCTCTTTTCACTGACGGTTCCTGCCGTGTCGTAGGGATGAACCGGAAGTGGAAAGCAGCTGTATGGAGCCCCACGCGACAGGTTGCACAAGCCACTGAAGGAGAAGGTGGGTCAAGCCAACTTGCTGAACTCAAAGCTGTTCAACTGGCCCTGGACATTGCTGAAAGAGAGAAGTGGCCAAAGCTCTACCTCTACACTGATTCGTGGATGGTGGCCAATGCTCTGTGGGGCTGGCTGGACAGGTGGAAAAAGGCCAATTGGCAGCGTAGGGGAAAGCCAATCTGGGCTGCAGATGAGTGGAAGGACATTGCCACTCAGGTAGAGAAGCTACCTGTCAAAGTCCGCCATGTAGATGCCCATGTCCCCAAGAGTCGGGCTAATGAGGAGCACCAAAACAACGAGCAGGTAGATCAGGCTGCCAAGATAGAGGTGTCAAAGATAGACTTAGATTGGCAACACAAGGGAGAGTTGTTCCTAGCTCGACGGGCCCATGATGCCTCAGGTCACCAGGGTAGAGATGCCACCTATAAGTGGGCACAAGACCGAGGGGTGGATCTAACCATGGACAGTATTTCTCAGGTTATCCATGACTGTGAGACATGTGCTGCCATCAAGCAGGCCAAGCGGGCGAAGCCCCTGTGGTATGGCGGGCGATGGTCCAAGTATAAGTACGGGGAAGCCTGGCAGATTGACTACATCACCCTTCCCCAAACCCGCCAAGGCAAGCGCTATGTGCTGACCATGGTGGAAGCCACCACTGGATGGCTGGAGACCTACCCTGTGCCCCATGCTACTGCCCGGAACACCATCCTGGGCCTTGAAAAGCAAATCCTGTGGAGACACGGTACCCCTGAGAGGATTGAGTCTGACAACGGGACTCATTTCAAGAACAGCCTTATAAACACCTGGGCTAGAGAACATGGCATTGAGTGGGTGTACCATATTCCTTATCATGCGCCAGCAGCCGGGAAGGTTGAACGATGCAATGGCCTGCTTAAAACCACTTTGAAGGCACTGGGTGTGGGGACTTTTAAGAACTGGGAGAATAATTTAGCAAAGGCCACCTGATTAGTGAACACTCGAGGTTCCACCAACCGAGCAGGCCCCGCCCAATCTGAGCCCCTGGGAACAAGAGATGGAGATAAAGTTCCTGTAGTACACATGAGAGGAATGCTGGGAAAAACTGTTTGGATTAATTCTGCCTCCAGCAAAGACAATCCCGCTCCTGGGGTTGTTTTTGCTCAGGGACCTGGCTGCACATGGTGGGTGATGCAAAAGGATGGAGAGACCCGCTGCATACCTCAAGGGGACCTTGTTTTTCGGTGAACACTGTGACTGTGTCTGTATTTATATTCACATGTATATATATGTATATTATTTAAAGATTTAAATTCAATATAATATGTTGGTGTGGGAAAAAATTCGGGGTGGATAATGTTGGGGTTTAAGTCTCCTGTAGAATTTTTTCCCCTCTCCCAAGTTGCTAGGAGACTAAGTGCTGAGTGCTTAACCTGGACAAAAGAACTGATAACTTAGTTTGGGGGGAGGGAAAAAAGCTCCCGGAGAGAGCGGAGGGTGGGGGGATCTCGCGGCTTTTTTTTCTTTCTTCTTCCGGGGGGGAGCACCAATCGGGCCACGGCTGGCTGCTGGAGTCCACGGTTAACGAAGGAGTCTGGTCCTGGGAATTCTACCATCTGTTGGAGTATCCAGGAATTCGGAGTTTCTTCGCTGTCCTGCTGGATTTTGGGTGAGACCGGGTCCCGCCGCTGCGGCTTCTCCGGCACTGCCACCTCTGCCTGCCGAGGACACCCCTGCCTGCGGAGGACAGTCCACCGCGCCCGGCTTCCAGCCATCAGCACCGGAGCTTCCACTGTTTGCCCTTGGGGTTCTTGGTTCTGTTCTACTATTGTTATAATTGCTGTTGGTTTTTTGTCTGTCCTGTTATATTTACTAGTAAAGGACTGTTATTCCTTTTCCCCATAGCTCTGACTGAAAAGTTTTATTTTTCAATCTTCCAAATTATAATAACACGGAGGGAAGGATTCAAATTCCTCATTTCCTAGAGAGGCCTGCCTCTCCATAGCAGACACCTGTCTTTTCAAAACCAAGACAGCCAGGAATTCGGGGAATTCTTCCCCACCCTAATCCCATTTCCCTCCACTTTCTCTCATTTTTTCCCATTCTCTCAGTTTTCCCCATCCCAATTCCATCTTTCCCCTCTTCCCCACCAAACCCATTTTTCCCTCATTTTTCCCATTTTCCCGGTTTTTTCCCATTTTTTTTTTCCCCATCCCAACCCAATTTTCCACTTGTTGCCTCATTCCCAATCCCATTTTTCCTCATCCCAACCCAATTTCTCCCAGTTTTTCCCGACATTCCCCCACAATCCCCTGGAGTTTCCCAACTTTCCCAGTATCCCCAGGATTTCCCAGAATTTCCCCCATTTTTTTCAGATTTCCCATTTCTCTCCATTCTTCCCAGATTTCTTCCAAATTTTCCCCCTTTTCCTATGTTTATGTTTTTTTCATCCTTTTCCCACATTTTCCCATTATTTTTTATGTTTTTTTCGTTTTCCCTATTTTCCTCCCATTTTCCCATATTTTTCCCCATATTTTTCCCATATTTTTCCCATTTTTCCAGTACCTTTCCTGTTTTTTTCCCATTTCCCCATATTTTTCCCATTTCCCCCCATATTTCCCATATTTCCCCATTTTTCCCTGTTTTTTTTCCCATTTCCCCCCATTTTTCCCATATTTTCCCCATATTTTTCCCATATTTTCCCCCATTTTCCCCATATTTTCCCCATATTTCCCATTCCCCTGCCGTGCCGGCTCCAGCCCAGGTCCCTGAGGTGCCGTGGCTCCGGAAGGATCCCGGCAATTTCCGGCTCCACGTTCCCGACTCGTCCGTGCAAATCCCGCGCCTCTCGGGCACCACGGCCCTGGGGCGGGGCGGCGGCGCTCAGCCCGGAATTCCCCATTGCCCAAAGCTTCAGCCCGGAATTCCAGCTGTTCCCAATGCTTTATCCCAAAATTCCAGCTGGTCCCAACGCTTTATCCCAAAATTCCAGCTTTTCCCATCAATTTATCTACAAAAATCCAGTTTTCCCCATCAATTTATCCATAAGAATCCCACTTTTCCCACCAATTTAACCCAAAATTCCCGCTTTTCCCAAAGCTTTATCCCAAAATTCCAGCTTTCCCCAAACTTTTATCCCCAAAAATTCCCGCTTTTCGCAGTGCTTTATCAATAAAATTCCCGCTTTTCCCAATGTTTTACCCAAAAAAAATCCCACTTTTCCCAAACTTTTATCCCAAAAAAATCCCCATTTTCCCAATGTTTTATCCCAAAATTCCCAATTTTCCCAATGTTTTATCCTGAAATTCCAGCTTTTCCCAAACTTTTATCCATAAAAATCGTTTTTCCCTCCAATTTATCCATAAAAATCCCGATTTTCCCAAACTTTCATCCCAAAAAATCCCAATTTTCCCAATGTTTTATCCCAAAATTCCCACTTTTCCTAACGTTTTATCCCCAAAAAAATCCTGATTTTCCCAAACTTTTATCCCAAAAATTCAGCTTTTCCCAAAGCTTTATCCCAGAATTCCAGTTTTTCCCAATGTTTTATCCACAAAGATCCCATTTTCCCAACCCTTTTATCCCAAATTTCCCCATTTTTATCCCAATTTTCCCCCTTTTAGCCAAAATTTCCCCATTTTTTCCCCCATTTTTCCCCATTTTTTCCCATTTCCCCGTTTTTTTCCCCATTTTTCCCAGTTTTTCCTCCGGAATTCCGGGATTTTCCCTCACCGGGAGCGATGCACAAAGACGCCTTTGAAGATTCCGTTCATGAGCAGCTCCAGCTCCTCCTGCTGCTCCCGGAGCTGGGAATTCCGGGAATTGGCCCAAAATTCACCAAACCCATCAAAAACCCGGAGAATTCCATCAAAATTCCACCCATAACCCCCAAAATTCCCCAAACCCATCAAAAACCTGGAGAATTCCATCAAAATTCCACCCAAAATCCCACCCAAAATTCACCAAACCCATCAAAAACCTGGAGAATTCCATCAAAATTCCACCTGAATTCCACCCCAAATCCTGAAAATTCCATCAAAACTCCACCCAAAATCCCCAAAATTCCACCCAAAATTCACCCAGATCCACCCAAATCCTGAAAATTCCATCACAATTCCACCCAAATCCTGAAAATTCCACCCAAAATCCAGAAAAATCCCAAATTTTCACCCCAAATCCTCCAATACTCCTGAATTCTCACCTAAACCCCTCCAAAATTCCGGAATTTCTACCTAAGCACCCCCAGGATTCTCATTTTTCCCAATTTTTCCCCATTTTTTTTTCGCATTTTTCCCCCATTTTTTCCCATTTTCTTCCCAATCTTCCCATTTTCCCTCACCTCCCGCTGCTGCTCCTGCACAAATTCCAATTTTTCCCTTCCCCTCCTGCCAGGATCTTTTCCCTTTTCCGCCTCCAGCTGCCGCTGGGAATTCTGCAGCTGCTGCTGCACCTCCAGGGCCACTTCCACCAGGGAGCTCAGGAGCTTCAGCGCTGGAATTCCGGGGAAAAAAAACGGGAATTTGGGAAAAAATGGGAATAAAAATGGAAAAAAATGGGAAAAAACCTGAAAAAATGGGAAAAATTGGGAAAAAATGAGGGAAAAAATGGGGAAATTGGGGTTGGGATGGAGGGGAATTCCAGCAGGGAGCTGAGCAGCTTCAGCGCTGGAATTCCGGGAAAAAAACGGGAATTTGGGAAAAAATGGGAATGAAAATGGGAAAAAATGGAAAAAAAAAGAAAAAAAACCCAGAAAAATCCCAGATTTTCCACACCCAGGAGATTTTTGGGCTATTTCTGGGATACTTTCGGGATACTTTGGGGATATTTCTGAGACATTTCCGGGACACTTCCGGGAGATTTTCGGGATATTTCCAGGAGATTTCTGGGATCATTCCTCACCCACCAGGGTTCCCGTGTGCCAGGGAATCCTGCCGGCGCCCGGGAGGACAGGATAAATCCCAGGAGATTTTCGGGTAATTTGGGCTATTTTGGGCCAATCCGGACCCGCCAGGCGCTCCCGTGTGCCGGGAATCCTGCCGGCGCCGGGAGGAAGCAGCTGCAGGAATGCAGCAGGAATCCGCCGCAGCAGCTCCCGGTGCCGCCCCCTCCGGATCAGCGCCCGCCGGCAGCGCCCAGAACCCGGCACCGCGGGGACTGGGGGGGGATGGGAAACGGGGAAATTCCAGAGAAAATGGGGAAAAATTCCAGGGAAAATGGGGAAAAATCCAGGGAAAATGGGGAAAAATTCCAGAGAAAATGGGTACTCTGGGGGGGACTGGGGGAAAACAGGGAAATTCCAGGGAAAATTCCAGGGAAATTCCAGAGAAAATGGGGAAAATTCCAGAGAAATGTGTACTCCGGGGGGACTGGGGGGAAAATGGGGAAAACTCCAGGGAAAATGGGGAAAACTCCAGGGAAAAAGGGGTACTCAGGGGGGACTGGGGGGAAAAACTGGGAAAATTCCAGGGAAAACCGGAAAAAACACCCGAAATTCCAGGGAAAACAGGAAAAAAACACCTGAAATTCCGGAGAAAAACATCCAAAAATCCAGGGAAAATGGGTACTCAGGAGAGGACCGGGGGGGAAAAACGGGGAAAATCATTCGAAATTCCAGGGGAAAATCGCCCAAAATTCCAGAGGAAAGCACCCGAAATTCCAGGGAAAACGCATGAAATTCCAGGGAAATACACCCAAAATTCCAGGGAAAATGCTTGAAATTCCAGAGAAAACCACCTGAAATTCCAGAGAAAAACATCCGAAACTCCAGGAGAAAATACCTGAAATTCCAAGAAAATCCCCCAAATCCAAGAAAAACCCCCAAAATCCAGAAAAAAACCCCAAATTCCCAGGAAAACCCCCAAATTCCCAGGAACCCCCGGCAGCTCGTGGCAGGTCTCGGCCAGCCTCCGGCTGATGTCGGAATTGTGCAGCTCTGGAACATCTCCGGGGTCACGGCGCCTGGAAATCCCGGGATTCGCCTCGGCCCTGGCCCAAAATCCCCAATTTCCCCAGATTGCCCCATTTTCCTGTTTTATTTCCTGATTTTCCCATTTTCCCAGATTTTTCCTTATTTCCCACCCCAGCATCCGGCAGCAACACGCATCCAAGGAATTTCCTGATCTGTCCCAGTTTTTCCCCATTTTTTCTCCCCATTTTTTCCCATTTTCCCGGTTTTTCTCCCTCATTTTTCCCATTTTTTCGGCCGTTTTCCCCATTTTTCCCTCATTTTTCCCATTTTCCCACTTTTTTCCCATTTTTCTTCATCCTGGCAGCCGCAGGCGCTGGCGGTGAAGTTGAGCAGCTCCAGGAATTCCTGATTTTTCCCCCGTTTTTCCCCATTTTTTCCCTCATTTTCCCCATTTTTCGCTCATTTTTCCGCTCGTTTTCCCCATTTTTCCTGACCCTGGCAGGTGAAGTTGAGCAGCTCCAGGAACGCCGATTCCCGATCCCGGCAGTACCAATCCAGCCACTCGTCCACCACCACTGGAACTGGGGAAAAACGGGAAAAACCTGGGAATTCTGGGGAGAAAGGGAATTCCAGGGGAAAAAACCAGGAATTCTGGGGAGAAAATGGGGAAAAATGGGAAAAAACCCAGGAATTCTGGGGAGAAAATGGGGGGGGAATGGGAGTTCCAGGAAAAAATGGGAATTCTGGGGGGAAAATGGGAATTCTGGGGAAAAAAAAAGGAATTCCAGGGGAAATTCCAGAGCAAAAATGGGAATTTTGGGGAAAATAAAGGAATTACAGAAAGGAAAAACCAGGAATTCCAGAGGGAAAAAAGGAGTAAAAATGGGAATGCTGGGGAAAAAATAGGAATTACAGCGGGAAAAATGGGAATTCCAGGGGAAAAACTGAGAAAAAAATGGGAATTGCAGGGGTAAAAACAGGGGGAAAAGGGAATTCTGGGGAAAAATGGGAATTCTGGGGTAAAACCAGGAAATCTGGGGGAAAAAATGGGAATTCCGGGAAAAAACCCCAGGAATTTTCCAAGAAAAAAACTGAAAATTGAGAGGAAAAAGAGGGAATTTTGGGGAATTTTCCACGGTACCTCGATGGTGGCTTTTCCTGAGACCACGGCCTGGAAAAGGGAATTGTGCTCCGGGCCTGAAAGAGCTCTGCTGGACGGACGGGAACGCTTGGAAACCTGCGGGAAAACAGGAAACAATGAGAAAAAAAGGGAAAAAACCAGGGGAAAACGTGGGAAAAAATCAGGGGAAATTGGGAAAAATAGGGAAAAGAAAGGGGGAAAATCAGGGAAAAATTGGGGGAAAAATTGGGAAAAAATCAGGGGAAATCGGGGAAAAAAGGAAGAAAAAAAGGGGAAAACCAGGGAAAAATCGGGGAAAAAACAGGAGAAAATCAGGAACAAAATCGGGAAAAAATGGGGGGGAAAACCAGGAGAAAAAACCAGGAGAAAAAAACCAGGAGAAAAAAAAGGGTGGAAATCAGGCAAAAATCTGGGGAAAAAAAAACAGGGAAAAAACAGGACAAAATTGGGAAAAAACAGGGAGAAAATTGGGGGAAAACAGGAAAAAATCAGGGGAAATTGGGGAAAAAAAACTAGGGAAAAAACCAGGAAAAATCGGAGAAAAACGAGGGGAAAATAACGGGGGGAAATCAAGGAGAAAAAGAGGAAAATTAGGGAAAAATAATTGGAAAAATCATGGAAATGGAGGGGGGAAATGGGGGAGGGGGAATGGGGAAAATCAGGGGGACATTAGAGAGAAATCAGGAGGAAAAAAACGGGAAAAATCAGGGAAAAATTGGGAAAAAACAGTGGAAAACGGGGGCAAAATGGAGGAAAAAATGGGGGGGGGAAAGGGAAAAAAAAAAGGGGAAAATCAGGAAAAAACTGGAAAAAAATGGGGAAAACCAGGAAAATTAGTGGAGATGCGAAAGGAAGCGGGGAATTTTTGGGCAAAGTGGGAAAGCAGGAATCACCCCTCTTCTGTCAGCTCCTCTGGAATGGTTCCGTTTGCTCCAGGTCCGCGCTGACGCCTCCAAGTCGCTGCCGGAGTCGGGACTGGCCGGGAATTCCCTGGGCAAACGGGAACTCTGGGGGGAGAGGCTGGAAAAGCGGGGCTGGAAGGGGGGAGAAAATGGAAAAAATGGGGAAAAAGAAAAGGGGGGGGAAGAAAAGGGGGGGGGGAAAAAGGGGGGGGATAAAAGGGGGGGGGAAGAAAAGGGGGGGGGAAGAAAAGGGGGGGGAAAGAAAAGGGGGGGATAGGAAAAAGGGGGGGAAAGAAAAGGGGAGGGGGGGAAGAAAAGAAAAGGGGGGGGGAGAAAAAGGGGGGGGGAAGAAAGAAAGAAAAGGGGGGGAAGAAAGGGGGGGGAAGAAAAGGGGGGGAAGAAAAGGGGGGGAAGAAAAGGGGGGGGGAAGAAAAGGGGGGGAAGAAAAGGGGGGGAAGAAAAGGGGGGGAAGAAAAGGGGGGGGAAAGGGGGGGGGAAGAAAAGGGGGGGAAGAAAAAAGAAAAAGGGGGGGGGGAAGAAAAGGAAAAGGGGGGGAAAGAAAAGGGGGGGGAAAGAAAGGGGGGGGAAAGAAGGGGGGGGAAATAGGGGGGGGAAGAAAAGGGGGGAAGAAAAGGGGGGAAGAAAAGGGGGGGAAGAAAGGGGGGGGAAAGAAAGGGGGGGAAAAAAAAGGGGGGGAAAAAAAAGGGGGGGAAAAAAAAAGGGGGGGAAAAAAAAGGGGGGGGGGGAAAAGAAAAGGGGGGGGGAAGAAAAGGGGGGGGGAAAGAAAGGGGGGGAAGAAAAGGG